>NC_062518.1:16597389-16617389 GCF_022655615.1 Tachysurus fulvidraco
ACACACTGTTACAGTAAACACACAAACTAATGTTACAGTAAACACAAACTAATGTTACAGTAAACACACAAACACACACTAGTGTTACAGTAAAGACTCTAACACACACTAATGTTACAGTAAACACACAAACACACTAATGTTACAGTAAACACACAAACTAATGTTACAGTAAACACACACACTTACAGTAAACACACAAACTAATGTTACAGTAAACACACACACTTACAGTAAACACACAAACTAATGTTACAGTAAACACACACACTTACAGTAAACACACAAACACACACTAATGTTACAGTAAACACAC
This sequence comes from Tachysurus fulvidraco, assembly GCF_022655615.1. Lineage (NCBI taxonomy): Eukaryota > Metazoa > Chordata > Actinopteri > Siluriformes > Bagridae > Tachysurus > Tachysurus fulvidraco. The sequence goes on from NC_062518.1 coordinate 16,597,706, forward strand.
AAACACACTAATGTTACAGTAAACACACAAACACACACTAATGTTACAGTAAACACACAAACTAATGTTACAGTAAACACACACACTGTTACAGTAAACACACAAACACACACTAATGTTACAGTAAACACACAAACACAGACTAGTGTTACAGTAAACACACAAACACACACACTGTTACAGTAAACACACAAACTAATGTTACAGTAAACACAAACTAATGTTACAGTAAACACACAAACACACTAATGTTACAGTAAACACACAAACTAATGTTACAGTAAACACACACACTGTTACAGTAAACACACAAACACACACTAATGTTACAGTAAACACACAAACACACACTAGTGTTACAGTAAACACACAAACACACTAATGTTACAGTAAACACACAAACACACTAATGTTACAGTAAACACACAAACACACACTAATGTTACAGTACACACACAAACACACACTAGTGTTACAGTAAACACTGTAACACACACTAATGTTACAGTAAACATACAAACACACACTAGTGTTACAGTAAACACACAAACACACACACTGTTACAGTAGACACACAAACACACACACTGTTACAGTAAACACACACACTAATGTTACAGTAAACACACACACTGTTACAGTAAACACAAAAACACACACTACTGTTACAGTAAACACACAAACACACACTAATGTTACAGTAAACACATAAACACACACTAGTGTTACAGTAAACACACAAACACACACTAATGTTACAGTAAACACACAAACACACACTAATGTTACAGTAAACACACAAACACACACTAGTGTTACAGTAAACACACAAACACACTAATGTTACAGTAAACACACTAACACACACTAATGTTACAGTAAACACACAAACACACACTAGTGTTACAGTAAACACACAAACACACACTAATGTTACAGTAAACACACAAACACTAATGTTACAGTAAACACACTAGCACACACTAATGTTACAGTAAACACACAAACACACACTAGTGTTACAGTAAAGACTCTAACACACACTAGTGTTACAGTAAAGACTCTAACACACACTAATGTTACAGTAAACACACAAACACACACTAATGTTACAGTAAACACACACACTGTTACAGTAAACACACAAACACACACTACTGTTACAGTAAACACACAAACACACACTAGTGTTACAGTAAACACACAAACTAATGTTACAGTACACACAAACTAATGTTACAGTAAACACAAGCACACACTAGTGTTACAGTAAAGACTCTAACACACACTAATGTTACAGTAAACACACAAACACACACTAATGTTACAGTAAACACACAAACACACACTAATGTTACAGTAAACACACAAACACACACTAGTGTTACAGTAAACACACAAACACACTAATGTTACAGTAAACACACAAACACACTAATGTTACAGTAAACACACAAACACACACACTAATGTTACAGTAAACACACAAACACTAATGTTACAGTAAACACACTAGCACACACTAATGTTACAGTAAACACACAAACACACACTAGTGTTACAGTAAACACACAAACACACACTAATGTTACAGTAAACACACAAACACACTAATGTTACAGTAAACACACAAACTAATGTTACAGTAAACACACACTAATGTTACAGTAAACACACAAACACACACTAGTGTCACAGTAAAGACTCTAACACACACTAATGTTACAGTAAACACACACTAATGTTACAGTAAACACACACACTAATGTTACAGTAAACACACACACTGTTACAGTAAACACAAAAACACACACTACTGTTACAGTAAACACACAAACACACACTAATGTTACAGTAAACAAAAAACACACACTAGTGTTACAGTAAACACACAAACACACACTAATGTTACAGTAAACACACAAACACACACTAATGTTACAGTAAACACACAAACACACACACTAATGTTACAGTAAACACACAAACACTAATGTTACAGTAAACACACAAAAACATACTAGTGTTACAGTAAACACACAAACACACACTAATGTTACAGTAAACACACAAACACACTAATGTTACAGTAAACACACAAACTAATGTTACAGTAAACACACACTAATGTTACAGTAAACACACAAACACACACTAGTGTTACAGTAAAGACTCTAACACACACTAATGTTACAGTAAACACACAAACACACACTAATGTTACAGTAAACACACAAACTAATGTTACAGTAAACACACACTGTTACAGTAAACACAAAAACACACACTACTGTTACAGTAAACACACAAACACACACTAATGTTACAGTAAACAAAAAACACACACTAGTGTTACAGTAAACACACAAACACACACACTGTTACAGTAAACACACAAACACACACTAATGTTACAGTAAACACACAAACTAATGTTACAGTAAACACACACACTGTTACAGTAAACACACAAACACACACTAGTGTTACAGTAAAAACTCTAACACACACTAATGTTACAGTAAACACACAAACACACACTAGTGTTACAGTAAAGACTCTAACACACACCAATGTTACAGTAAACACACAAACACACTAATGTTACAATAAACACACAAACTAATGTTACAGTAAACACACACTAATGTTACAGTAAACACACAAACACACACTAGTGTTACAGTAAAAACACAAACACACACTAATGTTACAGTAAACACACAAACACACTAGTGTTACAGTAAACACTCTAACACACACTCATGTTACAGTAAACATACAAACACACACTAGTGTTACAGTAAACACACAAACACACACACTATTACAGTAAACACACAAACACACACTGTTACAGTAAACACACAAACTAATGTTACAGTAAACACACACTAATGTTACAGTAAACACACAAACACACACTAGTGTTACAGTAAACACTCTAACACACACTCATGTTACAGTAAACACACACTAGTGTTACAGTAAGCACACACTGTTACAGTAAACACACAAACACACACTGTTACAGTAAACACACAAACTAATGTTACAGTAAACACACACTAATGTTACAGTAAACACACAAACACACTAGTGTTACAGTAAAGACTCTAATACACACTAATGTTACAGTAAACACACTAATGTTACAGTAAACACACACTGTTACAGTAAACACACAAACACACACTACTGTTACAGTAGTGTGTGTTTGTGTGTTTACTGTAACAGTGTGTGTTTACTGTAACATTAGTGTGTGTTTACTGTAAAAGTAGTGTGTGTTAGCATATTTACTGTAACAGTAGTGTGTGTGTTAGTATGTTTACTGTAACAGTAGCGTGTGTTAGCATATGTACTGTAACATTAGTGTGTGTTAGCATATTTACTGTAACATTACTGTGTTTTTGTGTGTTTACTAAAACACTAGTGTGTGTTAGAGTGTTTACTGTTACAGTAAACATGTTAACACACACACTACTGTTACAGTAAATATGCTAACACACACACTAATGTTACAGTAAACACACTAACACACTAGTGTTACAGTAAATATGCTAACACACACTACTGTTACAGTAAACATGCTAACACATACACTACTGTTACAGTAAACATGCTAACACACACACTACTGTTACAGTAAACATGCTAACACACACACTGTGTTAGCATGTGCTAACACACACACTACTGTTACAGTAAACACTCTAATACACACTAGTGTTTTAGTAAACACACAAAAACACAGTAATGTTACAGTAAATATGCTAACACACACTAATGTTACAGTACATATGCTAACACACGCTACTGTTACAGTAAACATACTAACACACACACTACTGTTACAGTAAATATGCTAACACACACACTAATGTTACAGTAAACACACTAACACACTAGTGTTACAGTAAATATGCTAACACACACTACTGTTACAGTAAACATGCTAACACACACACTATTGTTACAGTAAACATGCTAACACACACACTACTGTTACAGTAAACATGCTAACACACACTAATGTTACAGTAAACATACTAACACACACTACTGTTACAGTAAATATGCTAACACACACTACTGTTACAGTAAACATGCTAACACACACTACTGTTACAGTAAACATGCTAACACACACACTACTGTTACAGTAAATATGCTAACACACACACTACTGTTACAGTAAACACTCTAACACACACTAGTGTTTTAGTAAACACACAAAAACACAGTAATGTTACAGTAAATATGCTAACACACACTAATGTTACAGTAAATATGCTAACACATGCTACTGTTACAGTAAACATACTAACACACACACTACTGTTAAAGTTAATATGCTAACACACACTAATGTTACAGTAAACACGTTAACACACACTACTGTTACAGTAAATATGCTAACACACACTAGTGTTACAGTAAACACGCTAACACACACTACTATTACAGTAAACATGCTAACACACACTACTGTTACAGTAAACACGCTAACACACACTAGTGTTACAGTAAACATGCTAACACACACACTACTGTTACAGTAAACATGCTAACACACACTAGTGTTACAGTAAATATGCTAACACACACTACTGTTACAGTAAATATGCTAACACACACTAATGTTACAGTAAATATGCTAACACACACACTAATGGTACAGTAAACACACAAACACACACTAATGTTACAGTAAACACACTAACACACACTAGTGTTACAGTAAACATGCTAACACACACACTACTGTTACAGTAAACATGCTAACACACACACTACTGTTACAGTAAATATGCTAACACACACACTAATGTTACAGTAAACACACTAACACACACTACTGTTACATTAATATGCTAACACACACTAGTTACAGTAAACATGCTAACACACACACTACTGTTACAGTAAATATGCTAACACACTACTGTTACAGTAAATATGCTAACACACACACTAGTGTTACAGTGAACACGCTAACACACACTAATGTTACAGTAAATATGCTAACACACACTCTACTGTTACAGTAAATATGCTAACACACACACTAGTGTTACAGTGAACACACTAACACACTACTGTTACAGTAAATATTGTAACACACACACTAGTGTTACAGTGAACACGCTAACACACACTAATGTTACAGTACACATGCTAACACACACTAGTGTTACAGTGAACATGCTAACACACACACTACTGTTACAGTACATATGGTAACACACACTAGTGTTACAGTAAATATGCTAACACACACTACTGTTACAGTAAATATGCTAACACACACTACTGTTACAGTAAATATGCTAACACACACACTAATGGTACAGTAAACACACAAACACACACTAATGTTACAGTAAACACACTAACACACACTAGTGTTACAGTAAACATGCTAACACACACTACTGTTACAGTAAACATGCTAACACACACACTACTGTTACAGTAAATATGCTAACACACACACTAATGTTACAGTAAACACACTAACACACACTACTGTTACATTAATATGCTAACACACACTACTGTTACAGTAAACATGCTAACACACACACTACTGTTACAGTAAACATGCTAACACACACACTACTGTTACAGTAAATATGCTAACACACTACTGTTACAGTAAATATGCTAACACACACACTAGTGTTACAGTGAACACGCTAACACACACTAATGTTACAGTAAATATGCTAACACACACTCTACTGTTACAGTAAATATGCTAACACACACTAGTGTTACAGTGAACACACTAACACACTACTGTTACAGTAAATATGCTAACACACACACTAGTGTTACAGTGAACACACTAACACACTACTGTTACAGTAAATATTGTAACACACACACTAGTGTTACAGTGAACACGCTAACACACACTAATGTTACAGTACACATGCTAACACACACTAGTGTTACAGTGAACATGCTAACACACACACTACTGTTACAGTACATATGGTAACACACACTAGTGTTACAGTGAACATGCTAACACACACACACTAATATTACAGTACACATGCTAACACACATTAGCCGTATATCTGTGCTTTTCCTCAAAGGGCTGGATTGATGTCAGAAACCCATCTGAAAGCAGAAAGGACATGGGGATAAATCTCCCTCCGTGACATCATTACAGTGTCTCTGAATACATCAAACACTTATAAGACATGGTGTTTACAGCAGAACATTGGTGTAAATTCCAGTGTTTTATGTAAAGAGGCGTGTAAAATGTTGAAACATTCTTGGCTAGGAGACGGAACAGAATGTTAACTGGAAACACATGTCTGGCTGAAACCTCGAAATATGTATGTGTGTGTGTGTGTGTGTGTGTGTGTGTGTGTGTGTGTGTGTGTGTGTGTGTGTGTGTGTGTGTGTGTGTGTGACATCTGCTTCCTCAATATCCCCATTCTGCCCTTATACAACTTTTTTTTTGTGGCAGTAGGAGTATTAGAAGAAAAGTCATACTTCCTCTGGAAAAATTCTTCAACTGCTTCTCCTTGTTGAGAACATAACGCTTTAATAAAGAAAAAACTTTAACATTTAAACAAATGTTAAAGTTTAACAAATAAAATTATTGCTGTAATGTTAATAAACAAATATACCAGCAAATAAATAACCTAGCCATTACTACCACTATACAGTCCTGACATTATTGTTTTTTTTCTGGAAGACTTATATTTTCTAATAAACATAACTTACAATTAAAGCTGCTTAAGTCAAAACTTTGTAAAAAAAAAAAATTGTATTATTAGAAGTGTGATGTTAGCTAGCAGGTAATAGGAGCATGCATATGTTTTTATTCATTAATATCCTTATAGTTTAGACAAGGCTAACATTCCCTGAATTTTTTGTAGAGCTGTGGCGATAATACTGCACAGCGATGCCTCGAGATACGAGCGCTTTGAAATACGAATTTTGATATACAAAACTGTGATTCGACCAAATTTTTGCCTTGAGATAGGAACAAATTTTTGAGATATTAGCATCCGAGCCTCCCCCGCCGAAACAAAGATCCCCAACAACCACGTGTGCTGTTTCCCCCGCCTCAGCTTCCCGCGTCTCACTCGGTTAAAGCCGCCTTTCCACTGCACACGACAAACGACGGCCGATAAACCGGAAGTCATTCATTTCCTATAGAGAGTCGCAAAGGGGCTGCGTGAGGTGCCGACCATCTGCGGAGCCGTAATTTAAAACGACCGGCAGATGTTAGTGAGGAAAGAGTGACAAAAAAGGCAAAAACAAGTGAAGAAAAAAGTGATGAAGAAAATGAAGCAAAATTAATGTAAAGAAATCAGAAATTGTTGCAATTAATTCAGTTAAGTTTACGAGAATTTCAGTTGTTTGTTAATTTTAGTGAAGTTTAGTTACGTTCCATGTGTAAAGTAGCATTTTGCGATTCTGTCTCATTTCGATGACACTGTTGATTAAACCAGTGACTCATAAAGGTTGTGTTTATTCAAGTTTGAAACATCATGTCTTATTTCTAGAAAATTGGTGTTTAATGTTAGTTTTGATGTAGTTCATCTAGATGTTTGTGTTTATGGTGTAAATCCACCTCTTCTCACTATGTAAAAAATATCCAAATTATTCTTGGGAAAAAATAATACAAAGATTTCTTCACTAAAATTTCACAAACGCTGCCCATTTTTTTACCTGTTCCACTTTTTACACACAGTTCCAGACTGACTCACAAAAAAAAGTCACCCACACTATAAAAGTCATTATAGATCACAATAATAGTGAGACTGTATCACTATATTTTATGTGGATTTTATCACACACAAAAATTTCCTTGCTTTTGGGAGTAAAATCGCTTCGTACTAAATTAAACAAATAATAAAAACACACAAAATAATCACATAGCACTCAGACTAGTGGGTATAATTATGAGTAAAGGATTATTATTATTATTATTATTATTATTATTATTATTATTATTATCTAGTTGCTCTTTCAGGAGTCAGTAGAGTTTCACACTATGGAGTGCACTGTGTATGGTGTATCATGTTTTTCAAAGTTGCTGACTATAAAATGTCTGAAGCAAACAGGTGCTGCTTGTTATTTTCCTCTCTGAGAGTAAATGACAGTCGATCCGATGGAGAAATCAACTCTCATCAAACTCGGAAGATGGGCGACTAAAAGCCTGTTAAAAGCTCAACAAATAGAAATACACTGTCTTTAACGACCGTGTCCGTGTCCATCTTCTCCAAAGCGGACTTCCTTCCAAACACACCCTCTCTCTCTCTCTGCAGTCTAATGCATCGTGCTATACGATGCATGAAAGCAGAATTGAACGCTTCCAAGGTGCTGTAACAAACACCCTTATAGAGTGCTGACGTGCAGTCATGATGGTGTCGGTGTTCGTTCTACTTATTGCCGGTTTTACTGAACACACAAACAGCCTCGTCACTGGCAGGAAGACATGCTCACCTCTGCATTAGGCCCTACTGCACTCATAAGATGTTTAACGGATCGCCGAACGTGTCAGTAATTGGAAGAGTTTGAGAGTCTGTTTGAGAAATGCCTTTTCCCCTGAGGAAATTTTTCACTAATGTTCCTGAAAAATGCCCTGATGATATTTTATGCACAGACGGACGACTATAATTAGGTATCCTGATGCACCGATTGAACTGATTAGTCTGGATTTTAGACCCGTTCCCTCTTAGTAAAGTTTATTGGTCCATCTGTTTCCTTTGCTCTTTCCTGCATTGCTATTGGGCCTTTGGTAATGTCAAGGAATGTTTAGTTTAATCGTTTATATAATAATTCAATGAAATGTATAAAAAAATAAATAAAGGTAAACTTTCTAAAGCTCCCAGAAGTGAAATTAGAACTTGTTATAAAATAAAACATTGTGGACTTGAAGGTGAACTGAAAGATTAAGTAAAGGTGCTATTCTTGGTTGTACCACTAGGCAGAAGAAAAGAGCAATAAACTTTGCATTATAATCTCAGATTCTGGGGAAATGTGCTAATGCTAAAAATACCAGAGAAGACAAAAGAATGTCTGAGCAAAGAGTGAACATTTTTAATAACAAAGATAAGCTGTGGCGATACACTTCGCTGCTATCAACAGATACTGATAAGATCATATACAGTTCTCAGGCTGTTCGTTCCACTCCTCAGAGCTCAGACTTAATCTTATTTTTCACAGCTCTGTAGATATGAACGTCTCTCTGTGAATCGTAATAAACCTCCTGCACAGAAAACCGATTTCCCAGCATGCCCAGAAAACGCTCGTCTCGCTCGTAACGGATTCGGCAGGCCAGCAGGACCTCCGTGTTCTCTGAGCTCAGGTGTTCTATGGTGCTCAGCAGAGCGGAGAACGTCTCCTCCAGGTAAACGATGTCCGCTCCCAGGACGAGATCGTAGCCACCGGAGCGATAGCGTGTTAATCCTTCTCCCCACGTGAGCTCAGAAACTCGCACGACCCCCTGTAGTGCTGGAGGAACGTTCTCCTTCACGTTGGCCTCCAAGATCTCCAGGGCTGGGCTCCGGTCGGTGATCGTCACGTCGGCTCCTGGTGGAAGTAACGGAATCATCTGGAACTTTATTATTTATAACACAGACTTGATCGTGTGGCGTCGTTATTGCTTTATCTTTTTTTAAGAATTCTTCTGCTGTATCATATAAGAAGAGAGTCACATGATTTCTATAATAAACACAGATGAATCTACATTTCTACAGGTGTATATTAGATCACAGTGAATTGCTCACACCGAGCAGCGCAGCGACGATTCCCACCAGTCCGGTACCAGCGCCGAGCTCGATGGTGGTTCTGTTCTTCAGATCCACATGGCCGAGCTCCAGGTACATGCACATCACCACCGCCTGAGAGAGGAGCAACAGGGCAGCTATAACAAGCTCCGTCCTAAACTGGTGTTTAATTATAGTTTTACCGAGATATAATATCGATTCGGTAAGTATCGTGTGTATCGATTCCGTATCTGACTCACCGCGTCCCACACGACGGCAGCCACGCCCCCTTTTCTCCAGTCCTGAGCCAATCGGATGCTGTGTTCGGCGAACCGGAACTCAGCAGAAGACGAGTGGAGTTTGGACAAAGAGGGCAGGATGTTTTCATTATAAGGCACCAGCGCCATGCTGACAATCAGGCACTATGATGCCTTATTACTGATATAAAATACAGCACTGATAATTCAGCAGAAAGCGCTCGAGACACCTCACGCGCATTGTTTACATCGCTAAAACTCACGGATTAATAAACTCTCTGTTGTAAAACACGACTCACGTTCACACAGTACAGAAATATAAAGGTCTGAAACGTTATTGCTGTTTTTAAGTGAACCGTTGAATTAAATCAGCCAATAAAATCCGTGTGCGCGAGGCAGGGTCGAAATCCGGAAACGGAAATGACGACATAGGGTTGTGTTTTAAATCACACACACTATCCCCTACATAGTGAATAGTTGTTTAAAATCACACACAATAGATAGATATCTATGATCACACACACTTTTTCACCCCTTGTAGAAGTGCACTATAAAGTCAACAGTGTTTGATTTAAAACACAACCTTCTACTTCTTACTGTAATTTTATAGGAAGGTGCGACCTCTAGCGGTTAGAGGGAAATCTTGTCTACTGCATTTAACCAGCAAGTGAGATTTTCAAGCCTTTATTTATTTATCTATCTATCTATCTATCTATCTATCTATCTATCTATCTATCTATCTATCTATATGTTAGTTAACAAATTAATCAATTATCGATTTAATTAATTAATTAACTGATTAATTAATTACTTATATTGAATTCGTTTTTATTAATATATTCAAATGGAACTTTACATGTTACAACAAGTAATTTGTCAAAATGATCACACAAACTGGAATTTCTAATGTATATAAAAGTTTCTGAATGAATCATAAATTATAACTTTATCTCGTAATGTTATTCAGTTTGAATCAAACACAATGTCGCCCTCTAAACTGCATGTCGGATAATTGTTATATTATGACACCTACTTGGTCTAGACAGACTCTGTGGTTTTAAAAACGTATATCAATATCAGAAATATATCACATCATATCAGAAATTAGTACACCACACTGTGTACACCACACTGTGCATTATTATTATTATTATTATTATTATTATTATTATTATTATTATTATTATAAAATCTTTTTCTGGGTTTCCCAAGACTTCCCATAAATACCTCTGTAGGATGAACAACAGCAAACTGCTCATAATTTTGAAGTACTGTGTGGCAAGTGGATTCCCAGTGCTCCCAGGAGTTACATTACAGCTCAATCAAATATTAAGAACAAAATGTGTTCTCTCAGACAGATTCATTACATATAATGATATCACCAGCTCATAGACATTTATGGAAAATCACGGGAAATACCAGGCAAAGTGAAAATGGTATATGAGCAACATCTTATAACATCAGATAATAACATCAGATAATAATCTCTGTAGTAGCTGGAAAGCCGAGCAGGTAGAAGCTCTGAGTTAGACATTTTGTAGAAGCATTTTTTATTTTTATTACGAGAGAAGGGTGTGATTTGGGTTACAGAAAAAAGTGGCATTTTTCAGTGGACCTGTTTATTGGATGTTTGCGCTTTAAACATCACCAGAAACTAAAGGCACCACACGACTGTAAGTAAATAATCAACATATATTCATTGACATTCTTATGAGGATGATACACAGCTCTATCTGTCCATTATGTGCTTGCTCCAGTCTGTTTAATTATTATTATTATTATTATTATTATTATTATTATTATTATTGTTGTTGTTGTTGTTGTTGTTGTTGTTGTTGCTGTTGCTGCTGTTGCTGCTGCTGTTATTATTATTATTATTATTATTATTATTATTATTCATTATTATTATTATTATTATTATGTCTTCTTGTTGTTCCGTTGTCTAAAAGCCGGAAGTAATTAGCATTCGATAGATTTGTAGTTAAATGCTAAAATAAGGTCTGTGTTTAACATAAGATCATGATATTTTCACGTTTAAACAAAAATATAAAATAAACAATATTCACTATTACAGTGTCGTGTTTTGAGGCTCCTTGTTCAGGGGACTTGTATATAAACTGAGGTATCGGAAATGACGTCGAATTCGATTAATTAACTAGTGAATTAATTAGTAAAAAAAATACATATTCTGCACGAACGTGTAGAAGTGATGACATTTCGCAGTTTAGTTTCTGCAATAATACAAAAGTCAATGAAAAAAAAAATCCCACTGTGTTTTGTTTCACATCTTAAACATGATATGTCAGAACAGTGATGTGTGTCAAGGTCAAATAACAGACATTCCAACCTGCAAAAAAGTCATTTCCGGGAGGTATTCCGAAACACCACCCCCAACCCCCAACAAAAAAAAAAAAAAGGAGGACAAGTTAATTAATAAAATACAGCTGTTTATGTTCATGTAAGTTCACAGTGCATTAACTAATGTTAACAAGATTTGAAAAATGTTTTAGTAAATGTTAAAATTAACATTAACAAAGATAACTAAATGCTTGGGGGCTTAGTGGTTAGCACGTTCGCCTCACACCTCCAGGGTCGGGGGTTCGATTCCCACCTCCGCCTTGTGTGTGTGACCCGAGAAGTTCGGATGAGAGGTAGAAAATGAATGAATGAAATAAATGCTTTATAGTTCATGTTAACTAACGTAGTAAACTAATGAACCTTATTATAAAGTGTTACCCAATTGTCTGTTGATTATATTAAAACATGTCGATCACTTTTACTATTTATATAAGCTGAAGATTAAATGAAACGTGTTGAAGTCACGTCAACACGTTTTATAATCATTTACCCCGCCGTGGGCAATGCTGAAGTCACTGTTACGAACCGTACAGAGTGCATCATTGTCATTATGCTTAACACTTATAAGACAGGGGGACACTTTCGTGTAGTATGGGAGTTTTTCCTCCCCACAGTCCCCTGAGTCACCTCAGACTTGCTCACTGGGAATAAATACAAACACATTGTAAACTAAATCTATCTAATATTAATCTTGAATTTTGTATTCAATTGATCTTTATATTATTCTTTATATTAACCTTTTGTTCTATGTTTATGTTCTGTAAAGCTGCTTTGTGTAGCTGCTTTTTTATCAATTGTAAAAAGTGCCATACGAATAAACTTGAATTGAATTAACTGGTTAAAAGCTACTGGTTGCTGTCATTTTTCTCAGTTCTATCTTTTTTCTTATTTTTTTTTTATTTCAGCAATCATGTGCACCCAGATAAGCACCCAACAGACAATATTCATCTTTCTACTGAGTAAGTCCAAGGTCTGACTCGTCCAAACAGATGGTGTGCGAGTGTGCTAGTGTAAGAAAAGCATTCGATTGGTTGACAAGTAACGAATGATCTGTTTATGTGTCTAGTGGTTCTTCCAGTGTCTCTAATATCTAATGACCATAAACTACTGAATGTGAAAGATCCCGTCCTGCTCACCTGCAACAAGTCCTGTGCAGGGGATGTGAAATGGATGCTTTCGAGTCGGCCTGGTCTAATTGTGAGTGAGTGTAGGAGTGGCGTTTGTGTTGAAGGCAACGCTTTTAAGAAACGAACAAGGCCTGTTCATGGAAAAGCGTCTCTTCACCTGAACCATGTCAAGTACAACGACAAGGGCTGGTACATCTGCTACTGTGACACCTTAGAGATCTGCCAGTTCTATCTGGATGTAGTGTGTAAGTCAATGATTTGTCCCTTCTATATAGATCAGATTCGTAAATACTGTATGTAATCTACCCCAAATGAAGAGGTGTCATAATAATGTGTTTTTTCTGGAGCTGAAACTGCTGAGTCTAACAGTTGATGCCTACTAACTACAGTGTGTTCTCTATTGTCTCATTAAGTTTCTAGTGTTAAAAGCGTTCGTGTTGGAGCCGATGTGATTCTTCCCTGCTACGCGGCTACAAACAAGACGATCGCTGACAACGACATCAGAGTTCAGTGGGAAAAAAATGGCAGAACTGTCGTGAAGCTTCAAAAGGGGAAGATGAGCTACGGTCCAGGTTTCAAAGGTCGTGCCTTCGTTACAATGAACCAGTATAAAAATGGAGCTCTGTCCCTGACCATTCTCAATGTCCAGCAGTCTGACCAAGGAATATATCGCTGTAAACACAGACATGAGGAAGCAGGTCAACCAGAGGCCGTCACTCTCAGCGTCAATGGTGAGTTTCATTCAGCAGAAAGTGACCAAGTGAGAGAACATACAGAGAGCACTACACTGAATATGAGAAGGTGTGAACATGTGCATTTCCCCCTCAGAGACATTAAAAAATTCAAAGGTTTTTTTTTTTCCGATTTAGTACACTGATTTATTAAACTTAATATGTCCAACCCATAAACGAATAGAAGACGTTACTTTCAAGCGAGATATTTCAGGCACTGCAGACTAGACTTTAGAGTTTCCTAACAATTTTTAGATCATTTGATTTTAATTTTGAATTTATGTCTTTCAGAGTGTGAAGCACTAAAGCAGTCCGTATTCCCATGGTGGGGAATTCTTTCTGTGCTAAATTATATATATTTTTGGAAATAATTGAGATTAGACGAGCAAAGGAGCTCTCAAAGCTTCAAGAAGTCGTCACAAAGTCGTCAAGAAGTCATCAAGGAGTCGACAACTCGGGAGTTGACCTTAAGAAAAGCGAGTAATACACTGGGACTGGAAGTGTGAACAGAGAATCTGATACATAGGGGAATAAACATTGACAGTTTAATCACTATGACAATGAAAACCAACTCCATTGGGTGCCATGAGGTATTGATTGAAATAAGCAACTCTGACAAAGATTTTAAAGGTTTGAGGGGTTTACACTCGTCCTGAGAAAGACGAAAGCAGATGTTGAGCACTCACATGCCATAGTGTACTGTACATGAATTCAAAGAGCTTATGAAATCATCTTATACTATGCGATACAGTCATGAGTAACTTTTAATGTTGTGCCGATCATTTTTCATGTAAATGGAATTGATGATGTTGTTCTTATCGTGTACATTAAATCTGTGTTTTGATTCTGAAAAAGAAAACATGATGTTATTTGGCAATTATGACATTTAATGACAATCAGGCTAAGGAACAGTTTTTACCCCACAGTGGTCTTTTAGAAGGATATAATTACCCCCTTCACCCCTTTGTATATATTTCTATATTTATACGAGTATGTGTGTGTGTATGTTTATATATATATATATATATATATATATATATATATATATATATATATATATATATATATATATATATATATATATAGTAAAGGTCATGATGTTGGAATGATATGAGCACATATTTAAATTTAAACATACAGCTTCAAAGTGTTTTAGTATCAGAGCTTTATTAAATGCTAGCTTTATTCCAATACCTCTCATACAGCAAAGGTTTGTGATGCATAATATATTTAATATAATAAGAATAATATACATTAAATTGAGAACAAAAAAAAATTTTAGCAAAAAAAAAACCCAAAGGTAAATTAAATGTATAAAGTGTTTTAAAGTGCCTTTAGGATCTGGATTGTACCTTATGATTCGTGTAGTTTAATGTTAATCAGCGTAAATGTTCGCAATTTCTTTTGTTCAAACAGTAATGTTTGTTGTAAAGGATGAATCGAGTGTGATGTAGCACAGTGATATCGAGGGAACTGGTTTATGCTGCGCGTTACAGTGCAAGATGTCAACAGTGCAGATGTGGTCGGAGTTTTTACCCCAATGGCACTCCATATTTGTGCATGGACTTCATATAAAGCACGTTGGCATGTTGCATAAATCACAGCCTTTGTTTAGAAAGATAAACACCAAAATTGTTAATACAGGCGAGAGGGAAAAAAAACAATCAAAATGAAAATCAACAGGTCACGGAGAATCCATTTTGTGTTATTAACACTGCTTTTAACACACGATTTAAGTGTGTTGACTAGCTGGATTCTTAGCTAGCTAGCCTGCTAATTGTTACCAAAGCACAGCCCTGAATTATTATTATTATTATTATTTATTTTATTTTTTTTAAATTCTTAGACATTCTGAGTTATGACTACTCAAATGCTGTCTTGCTAACAAGCCAACTGGCAAATTAGGTAAATAGCTAGCATAATGTTTAGTATGATGTAACAAAATGTCTCTCAAACTGTCAAGAACACTTAAAGTTCCATTAATCAACTTTTAAATGAGATGAGATTTTAGTCATTATATGAATTACTATAAAACACCGGGCGAAAATCTTTAAAAGGTTTTGAGAAAATAAATACATCATTTAATTTATAATCTATTCCTGTCACTAATGTTAGCTGGATGCTAATTCATGAGATTTCCTGGAGAGATCCATGGTTTGTTTTGTTTTTTGTCATATTGTAGCTTGAATGTGCTATGGAAATGTACACAATTCCAAATTAGCGATAAATCTGCTAGCGATCGATGTGGCAAAAGTTGCTTGCTAATATGCGCTACTTTGCCAATTAGTTCCCTCAGCTGTCAGAAACCGATGTATATTCTCACACAAAGCTATTTTTTTACTTGTAAATATTAAATACAGAATAATAATGGGGTAATGAATGAGGGTATGTTTTAAAACAGCACTGGAACTGACAGACTAATGATAATTTTGTCACTAAATCTTCTCGTAACTGCTGCAATTTTTTGCTTCGCTAGCATTTTAACACACTTAAACTGTTTGTTCTCCACAGCAAATAAAATCTCATAATTCTCTCACATAATACTCTCACAATATTCTTTTACTAGAAAGAAGAAAGGAATCATTCTGTTTTTCTTTTCACCTCAAAACATCTAGCGTCTTGGTTAATGCTTTGGTAGCTGATGGTGTTAATGTAGCGCAAACTAAACTTAATGTATTAACGATTAGGTCTTAACATCATGGCCACATGGCAAACAAAGTGTTGGATTTGTTTTTTAAGATTACAAATATTGGCTAAGCTTAATGCTAATCAAGGGAATTCTTAGCTAATCGACTGTTGTCTTCTACTCAGGCGTCTGGGTGTCAGTGTTTATTGTAACAATCTGTTTCTAGAAACTTCCACTAGAATTTGGGATTCTAATTAGCTCCTTGCTAATACATGATGCTAGTTTGCCAGGTTGCTAAAGGTCTCAGATGTAAACACAGCAGTGTTGTCATGTCCAGATCCAGGAAACGCTTAATCATTACATGGCTGCAAGCAGTAATAATAAAAGTTTTGGCCCCCTACCCCTCACTAGCCACAAAAAAAAACACAAACGATATTATTACATGTAAGTCAAATGTGTAATGTTCTCCAAAAAAAATATAAAACATTTTCACGTGCCAGTGCCATGCTGCAAGTTTTGCCCCTGCTGGCTTTACAAACAAGGTCACTGCGTTATGGTGGGGATGCTGCGGGATCGTTTCATCACCAGCCGAACCTCCACGTCTGGTAAACTGTCCTTTTTGCTCTGAGCACAGCCTTCATCAGTCATGGCCATGTGCAGGTCGAAGCGCAGAGACACTGATTTTTTCCTCAGCTTTGGATTTCCTTGGAAAAACGATCCCTCCCACTGTTTAATCAACTTATCAATCTTCTCTGTTCTAAATGAGAGAGAAATCCACTTTACTTCACCAAACTATAAGCTCCTAGCTCAGTTTATTTATGTGAAACAAAAGCTGATTAGCTCGAGACAACACAGGAATGATCAAAACCTTACATAGTGTTACTTAAAGTGAAAATCGTTAGCGTCATTGGCTAAGAGGTTAGCTTAGATTGTGGTGTTTCTACAAAAGAAGCTATATTTCTGCGTGTAACTTGCTAAGTTTGTTGACAAGCTATCTAACATTTAACTAAGTTTTGCATCATGTGTTCAAAATAAAGCACCAGCATGGAATAATAAATAAATAAATTACAGAAATGAAGACGGCTCAGAGGAAACAAGCCCAAAATGGACAGCGCTTTGAAACTTCCAGAGAATTCTACTGCTATTTGATATCACTGTGTATTGTTCAGCGGGTGATGTTTTATTGTTGTTATTATTGTTATTGTGTGTGTGTGTGTGTGTGTGTGTGTGTGTGTGTGTGTTTGCTTACTCGACTCTTCCGTGTCCCTCTGCACTCTCTCTCAGTACGTTCCCCTCCACAATTTCCTGAGTCTTCACCATGCTAATTTCCCCATCTCTGCTCGCTATGGGCTCTGAAACACACACACACACACACACACACACACACACTTTAGCTATAACCATATAACACATTGAATATATAATCTGACTCTGTGTGTGTGTGTGTGTGTGTGTGTGTGTGTGTGTGTGTGTGTGTGTGTGTGTGTGTGTGTATGTGTGTGTGTGTGGACCTGTGAAGATGACAAGGCTGCCCTGCTGGTGGAAAGCTGGACCCTGATTGGTTGGCTTCTCAGTGATTTCGCTTTCATTGTCAATGCCATTACACACTCCATTCTGCTGACTCGAAGGTTTACAGGGCTTCGGTTTCCAGGGCTTCAGTTTCCACGGCTGACCGTCCACACACAAAAACCTGCAAGAGAGAAATTGAACGCTAGCATGAATTTCACTAAACTGGCAAGATTATCAGAATTTCTCTTCCACCAATCTTTCAAAATCTCTCTTTTTTTTTACTATTTTATCATGCTGCTCAGCATGTTATCTCTCTTTCAACTGAGTGCTAACATTGTTTGATTAGCATGATTTCCACATTCTCAGAGTGAATGCGTGAATATCAGCGTGTTTGGATCAATCTGGTGGCTTGTTGTCGACATTAACCTATACAGCACCAATCTGTGCATGCCGTTCTGTCACTGAGAGATCAAAGATGGGCTTTTAATCTCAGGTGAAAACGATCTAGCAACAAGGTCTGCGTAAATGACCTCGAAGACGTCTATGATTGGCTCATGTCACTGTGGTTGACAGCAGAGTGAGTGATAGCCCCTCCCATGCACAGAGCCCCATTCTCCCATTCTCCACTGGAGAGGTCTGAAGAGGTTTTTTTTTCATTCAATCTTCCTTTAATTGGTGCACATGTGCGTCTCACCTGCCCTCCTCGTGCTCCAGCAGTCTCCTGTAGGTGGCGATCTCTCTCTCCAGCCTCATCTTGGTGTTGAGCAGTTGGTTGTGGTGTTGTTTCTGAGCAGCGAGACCTTCACGCACACCGTCCAGCTCGGCCTCCAGCTCGGACACAGAGCATGACAGATCTTGCAGCTGAAGCGTGTACTGATGCTTTGTGTGTTTCAGAGAGCTCTGCAGACTGCGTTCCTGCAGCACGTGTACACTTTGTCATCATTAAGGACTCATTGCTGTGTGTGTGTGTGTGTGTGTGCGTGTGTGTGCACGCTTACCATGGCATGTAGAGACTCGACCTCCACCTGTAAACCGTGCCACTGCTTTCGGACTTCCGTGAGCTCCGCCCTTGCCTCTCGCAAAGCCTCATCTCCACGACTCACCTGCACACACACACACACACACACACACACACACACACACACACATTATTTATACTTAATCCTGTGTGTGTTCTGTGAAGTATGAAGTTGCTTGGGCTTGGACTTTATAAGGGTCTAATCATTCAAGTCCAGAGTAAAAATAATTACCTTGGACTGTTGCCAAGACAACCAGTGTCAGTAGAGAGACTTTGAATACTGAGGTACAGATAAAGGACAAAAGTGTGTCTCAG
>NC_062518.1:16627389-16647389 GCF_022655615.1 Tachysurus fulvidraco
TCGCACGACGTGTTTTATTAAGTCACAGGGCCGATCCCATAACACTTTGAAACCTGAATACTTGTGTGTGAGTCACAGTAAACACTACAAATGTCCCGTTTGATGGCAGGTGTGTCTCTCAGACGCCGTAACGATTTATTGTCTAGGACATCTGACATGTAACATTCTAAAATTTGTAGGCTACATATTTGATCTGGCAGGACTCGCGTCTGCCATTCGCTAACCTGAACTAACCTTGACGTGTGTGTAGAATTAGCACCACATTTCTGTGTGGATGTGTGGATGTTTTTTTTATACCGTATCCTGTTACTTTATAGTATGTTTATAGTGTCGTATTGGACATTTTTTAAACACATCAGAAGTCACATTTAAATCTCACAGCATAAAAGCACATAGCAGTCGATGCTAAGTACGGTGTCATTTTAGCCCCATTAAAGGTAAATGTTGGTGCCTTTTCCTCCACCACTGTGTTTGTTGTTTTGACCTAATGGTTAAAAAAATGGAGGAACTTCTGATTTGAAACACACTCAAACCAAATCTTCGCATGACTTAGTTCATAATCATATTTTTACTGTGAAAGTCACTCCTCCAGGGTTGGGGGTTCGATTGGGGGTGTGGAGTTTGCATGTCCTCCCCCATCCAAAACATGCATGGTAGGTTTATTGGCATCTCTGGAAAATTGTCTGTAGTGTGTGAGTGAATGAGAGAGTGTGTGTGCCCTGTGATGGGTTGGCACTCTGTCCTGCCTCGATGCTGCCTCGATGCCCAATGACACCTGAGATAGGCACAGGCTCCCCGTGACCCGAGAAGTTCGGATAAAGCGGTAGAAAATTAATAAATGATTGAAGTCTTAGTCACAACTAGCCACAATTATCATGAATCGCAACATCTGACTCTCCAAGCTGTCGTCAGTATGGCGAAACCCTGTGGAAAAGGCACAAGCAAACAACGTGTAAATACTGTGTAATTTCAGACACACTAAGTGTTTTTATGGACTATTAAACCACAGATCTGAGGTAAATGTGGACCATCCTGATAACCCTGTCTCATTTTCAGTCACAGTGACTACACATGCTATGTTATAGCTATTATATTAAAGATATCTCAACTTGAGTTCATAATTATTCATTAAACCTGAATTTCAAATGAGAAGAAAAAATACAAAACAAACTGTTATTATTATTTATAATTACAGGGCTCACAGGTTTTTGCTAAAATAATAATAATAATAATAATAATAATAATAATAATAATAATAATAATAATAATAATAATAATAATAATAATAATAATAATAATAATCTGAGATAGCTAGCTAACTTTAGTTATTGACTGTACTCCTTGATAATAATAGTTGTCCTTGATAATAATCAGATTCTTTGCTACACCCTGGTGAGGAAAATGGTGAGAAAGCAAATGTAGTGATTATAATAATTAATGAAATGTTGATCCGTGTGACTTAATCTGTGTCACTAAATGTCTTTATTTGCATTTTTAGCATACTTACATTCTGCTAATGTGCTAATTGATATCTGCTAAAAACATCTTGTTTTTGTTAGTCAGATTTTATCTCCAGAATGGACAGGATCTGGGGTTGCCAATGATAGCGATATAAGGAAAGTAGCTGATGCTCAGCACTTCAGTGCCCCAGAGTAAACTGAATCTATAAATGCTTCACAAGCATTTATGCTTCATAAATGTTTTTCTTCACGTGAATTGTGTAAATCGTACTGTAAGCCGGTGTTTGTTTCCCCATTGCAGCGAGCAGTGGCATGTTGGCATCTTGTGAATTTTTTAGAGAACCTGAATGGCACGTGTGAAAACAGACAGGCTGAGACACTCCACCTGGACACACCCATGCTTATCTAAGTAACAACTGCAAACATGCGACCAAATGGCATGCGGGCATGTCCCCTGCACATTCCACACATAAGCTGCATTATCACACTCCACCCTGCTGGCGAGAAAACAACGCAAATGGCTCAGAAATTGTCCGATAGATGAACAGATGAAATTGATAAGAACAGGTGAGAGACATAAGCCCAGGTGATTTCCCCCAAAGCTTTGTAAGCTTCATTAATGTTCTCCATTGAATGACTTAATGATTAAACTTTTCGGATTTAACGACTAACTCCACATCTTTTACCTCAGAAATGTCTTCTAATAAGCTGCTATAACGTAGGTATGCAGGAGGAATAAAACCCATCACTCATCAATCATTAATGTTCTCCATTGAATGACTTAATGATTAAACTTGTGCATTACAACACAACTTTTCGGATTTAACAACTAACTCCACATCTTTTACCTCAGAA
This sequence comes from Tachysurus fulvidraco, assembly GCF_022655615.1. NCBI lineage: Eukaryota > Metazoa > Chordata > Actinopteri > Siluriformes > Bagridae > Tachysurus > Tachysurus fulvidraco. The sequence continues at coordinate 16,629,705 of NC_062518.1, forward strand.
ATGTCTTCTAATAAGCTGCTATAACGTAGGTACGCAGGAGGAATAAAATCCATCACTCATCAATCATTAATGTTCTCCATTGAATGACTTAATGACAGGAAAACAGATACGTCAAACCTCACAGCTGCAGTGTCCTTGGATTGATCGTGAGCTCGAGGTACCTTCTTTGGTCTGCTGCATGTTCTCTCTATGTCCCTGTGGTGTTCTCTCTTTATCGGGGTTCTCTGGTTCCCTCAGAAAAACATGCCACCATGCTAAATTGCCCCAAGGTTTGAGTGTCTAACTCTAATCTAACCCTCAACTGAACTCCTGGAACATGCCAAAACACCATGCTATATGATTTAGCTTATTTGTGTTAGATGATATAAATTCTGCTACAAACCAAAGCGTGTTTTATCTCAAACCTATGATTACCCTCTTGCTCCCAGCAATCATTGACATGGTCTATGAAAGATAAACAATTGGAAAAAGATCCCCCAGTCAGTGCAGGTGTACAAAAATGCAGCGTTATAATTACACCTTAAATCGATGTAATTAAGTCTGGCGACTAGCATTGCTCTTAAATAAAGATCTTTTTTTAGGAAAAGCTAGTCACTGTCTTCTTCCTAAACCGGCTAGTTACCCATCGCTCAGCACACAGGAATATAAGATGTGGCATGAGGTGAAGTGACCTTTTTGTCATGGGAAGTGCTCCCATGATCGGGGTGTGTCTCAGATTCACAGACTCTGTGTCAGGCACGCAGGAGCCGCTCCCAAAATAACATGTATTGCCAACGTCGTGAGTATCGCGGGAGAGGTCCAAGTTTCATCTTCCTTTCTGAAGAATTTTCCTTCAAAACGGTCAAACCACAGGATGGAGGAGACAGGAGGACATAGTTAAACATCTCAGAACCTTTTACAAAGACGAGTTTTGAAATCAGAGAAATATACACTTGAGAAAAACCCTTGCTTATAATTAGAATGCGTCAAAAAGTCACAGATGGTGTGCATGACCCAATGGGATTTTTGGTCTCCCAAACTTCCAGTTGCATATTAAAAGAAAGGAAAGTGTTTTCTTCCATTGTTGCACCTTTTTGTACAATATTTCTTGGCAGCACTGCAGGACTAATAGCCGACACTATGTTTTAGGGTCTCACAACACCAGGGTCCCGCTTCACACTTGAGCTTGTATTACTGTCTGTTTGGAGCTTCTGAGCTTCTGAGCTTCTTCCCAGGTTTGTGTGGGTTTCTTCCGGGTTCTGTAGTTTCCTCCGGCCTTCCAGGAAAATGCTTGTAGGTGGATTATCTATGCTAACTTGCCCCTGGGAGTGAAGGAATGTGCTCGTAAATGTCATTGCGTTTTTTCATAAAGCCTTTTCTATGGAACTTGCTTGTTTATATGATTTCATAACAGGTGAAGCTGATTAAAAGACCCAAGAGAGTCAGAGTTCCTTCAAGTCCTATGATAGTGTGTGGAATTGGTTAAAGTTCTTTTGAGAAAGAGAACAGGACTGTTTTGGGAGAAAGCAGAAAAAGTCAGAACTCCTTTGGGATTGAAACCACCCCATTACGAGTTGGGTGTTTAAAATGATCATATTTATTTGCTTTAAAAACCTGTTGAGCGTTAGGTGAACATGTTCGTGAGTAGGATTACTGTGCTTCAATTACTACGTTCTCCATGTCATGAAGGCATAAAGGTCTGTAATTAAGTGCTGTGCAGCAGTCAAAGTGATAATTATCTATTCTGCGCACTTGGTTTGAAGACTCATTATACATGGCTATAAAATAGTGTTTATTTTGTCATTCCAACTGATAGATTCGTAAATGTCTGACTACTGCTGAAAGATGAATGTTTCCTTATATAACCCATGAATGTATCTATTATGACTATTAAGCTTGGCACATACCCTGAATTCCAGTGGGTAATTTCCAAAGGTCATAGATGAATTAAGGTGATCGGTAACATGTGGTGTGATGATGTCCTGGAACCCTCCGAGATGCAACCCAGCCCTGGAGACCTCTTCTACTGATGCTAAATAAATAAATACAGAATACTTCTGCCATACAAGCCCCTGTGAATGGGCTTTTGCTTTATAAATGAAGACTTTAATTAAACCTGTGATTTGCAGTGAGAGGATGTACCGTATAAACCTCGTGGTCACTTCTCTGCTGTCATTCTCAACACCTTTTTATCTGTCTGTCAGCTTTTCACTTTTCTGTGCCAGAACTGTGACAGGTCTTTTTTTGTCGGAAATATGTGCCCATCCTTGTTCATTTGGGAAAAAGTGCCGGTGCCACGCCCGGTGTAACTGTTTTCTCAGAAGTACAATCCCTGTTCATGCCCCAGGCAGGTTGTGTCAAAATGAGATCAAAGTATGTTAATGGTTTCTCTTGCCCTTTGCTTGGATTTATAGCCTTTACATGCCAAATCCTCAGAGATTTATGTTAATGCGCTACATATCCTCATCACTTACAGCATTTTCAGCTCGGAAAGATCATTAGTTTTATGAGAGATTGCTAACAAATTTGCCGAACTAAAGGAGTTTGATCGTTTGCTTTCCTCGATCTGTTTAATGTTCTTCGGGCTTCTTGGAACCTGAACATTCTCTCAAGTCCTGCTCTTATCATGGCTGGATGTTTACAGGCCTTCTCATGTCCCTGTATCCACGAAGGGCTGCTCTAACTTACATACATACAGCATATGTTCTACACATCCTATATTCCCAGTGCTGTATGTTGTGTCAGAGAGCGGAGATTCCACCTGTAATAAGTCATGCTGACGGAACATATTTACACGCCCACGATAACAATATAACTTTTGTTCTTGGTGTGGTTTAACATCATTCTTCGCTCTAATTCCCAGTGTATTCCATTTATCAATCCCGTTTCGAACACAAAATCCTGGCCCTAGTTACCAGCTGTTGTTTTCAAACAGTGTCCTACCAAGCAGTCTTAAAGATCCTACACAAAAGCGTGACTCAGTCTTCTTTAACATCACAACCATGACTCGTTCTATCATGTTATTATATGTATTATTTATGGATTTGTTCAACATTCACAGATCCTATACAGTAAGCCTAGTAACTCAGACTTCATGTTAAAATTAGAATGGATTTCCTGGTTACACACTAAATACATGTTGATACACTTGTTGTATACTTCCTCTCAAGGTTTCTTCTTCATTAAGTTTTTCCTCACCGGCATCATTTCCGTCTTGTTTGTTATGGAAAGATTTTTACCTTTAATATTTCAATCCTGACTGTTTATATTTTTCTTCAAAGCTGCTTTGTGACACCGAACTGAGCTAACAGTCAGTGAGCCTTCAGCTCTCACAAAAGCCTTGTTTGGACTGGATTAGTTTGAAATGTGGAACTGTGTAATGAATTATTACTCTAGGGAATTTAGTCCAGCCCCAGTCCATCATGTGAGTAATCTTTTTACAGACTGTTCACACACTAGACGAGAAATATGCTGTTGTTTTCTTTTCTATAATCCCAGCAATAGAAATAACCCCAGGTGATGCACATGTTCTGTCTGAACTGACAAGACAGTGAAGACTCCAGGATTTAATCCCAGTGGGGATCTATTTTAATCTTTTCTGTCAACTAATGCATGGACTCTTCCAAGTGTATTATTGAAACATGAATAAATGATTAAGATATAATATACAATAACTAGATGATGCTTTAATGGTAAGAACTCTAATGTGCTTTTAAAATGAAGTCATGTCACTATATCCAAAAATTCAGATCCCTATATATACAGAGATCTATATACAGATGTTTATTCCAAGACCCTGTATCTCCATACACTGTAGTCCCAGATCCTTTATTCCCAAACACTTAAAGATGCCCTGCCAAACGTATTTCATTACTTTTGTGGTAATGTCTGACGTTTACCATGGACACTGTAACATTTTTTTGTCTTGGTTACCTTGTTTCAAGCCATTATAGTGTGGTATAGAAAGCCTGCAGGGAGACTCAGCTCGGTTTGTGCCAGTTCTCATTAATATTTAATGAGCTATGCTGCTTTGCTCCGATTGGCTAACCGCTAGGATATGAGAGCATGACTATTCATTCACCCAGCAATAAGTAGCCTAAGCTAAAGGAACTTTGTTTACAATCACCTGGAATTGCGTCAGAATGGCTTCTTCAGGTATATTGAGGTTCAGCCATCCTTGCTGTATAGGAAACTCACTGAGCTACACGAATTCTGTGGGCGTGGTCTCAAGTGGGAGAGCTCATGAATAGTAATGAGCTCGATCAATTCTACGTCACACTGAGAAGCTTTTCTAACTGACCTGATTTCTACGCTTATTTCTTTTCAGTGCCTAGAGCTGACCGGGGAGGTAGCAGTTCATTTTCACATTCCCGACACAACACAAACACATATGGACCTAACACATATAAAAAAATTCAAGTAAAAACGGTTTTGTGTGGAAGGGAACCTTTCATTTTTAAGCTTGTAACTCCAAAACCCTATATTGCCAAACCCCATAGTCCCAAACCCTTTACTGTCAAAAGCCTCTAATATCAAATCCTATAGTCCCAAACCCTATTGTCTCAAACCCTTTACTGCCAAACCCCATAGTACCAAACCCTATAGTCTCAAACCCTATAGGTATAAACCCTATAGTCTCAAACCCTTTACTGCCAAACCCCATATTCCCAAATCCTATAGTCTCAAACCCTTTACTGCCAAACCCTATATTCCCAAACCCTATAGTCCCAAACCCTATAGTCCCAAACCCTATAGTCCCAAACCCTTTACTGCCAAACCCTATATTCCCAAACCCTATAGTCCCAAACCCTATAGTCTCAAACCCTATAGTCCCAAACCCTTTACTGCCAAACCCTATATTCCCAAACCCTATAGTCCCAAACCCTATAGTCTCAAACCCTATAGTTCCAATCCCTATAGTCCCAAACCCTTTACTGCCGAACCCTATAGTCTCAAACCATTATTCTCAGACCCTATATCTCTGAACTTTTTTGACCCCTTGAACTTTTTAACCTTTAGACAAGTTGTCCTAATAAGTAATAGACAATCTCCCTCATTACCAGTTTACCTGGCACAGTATACCATCATCCCTTCTTCTTTGTGTTAAAACAGAAACTTCCAGCCCTGATTATATCATCCCAGCTATTCTTTTCACACAATGACATGGTGAGCAATCCAAAAGCTCATCTACATGACATTATTCATTACAACATCAGCAGATTTAAAGGACACTCCCCTCTGTGACATTTAGTATGCTTTATATGCTTCGTGACTTTATCCCATCCAAATCCAGCTTACTTGCAACAAATGTCCATCAGTGAAATTACTTAAAAGATGACACATATCCTGAAAAACCGATCCCATTAATTAACATCCTCAGGCAGAGCCACCTGATTTCCTGCTCAGACACACCTGCTCCCATTTCTTACATAGCTGACTTGTGATGAATAATAAGCTGTTCCTTCTTTGACTAGCCTGTGTGCTAAATATCACCGTGTACAAGAGCAGCTTAATTATTTATATGATCGGAGTTCCCCATTTCACTCATCGCTGTACTCATAAGATATAAAGGTTTATTCACTAACAGAAAGAAAGAATAACTTCATACTTCATGAACCGGTTTCTCGTGTACAGCTCGTCTCACGGTGTCTGTTTAACAGTTAGCATCTAAAGTGCTGGTCTAATTACGCGTGATGAGTTATGAGCCTCCACCTACAACACTTTCACTTACAATACGCATGACTGAAGATTGACTGTCTTCTCCTCCTTCTTCTTCTTCTTCTTCTTCTTCTTCTTCTTCTTCTTCTTCTTCCTCTCTTTGTTTGTGCAGAAACAAAAATCCATTTTGTGAGAACTTTTATATTTTAAGGTAAACACGATTTAAGTCACGCACTCGACCGTAAATGTGAGGTGACTCTTTCTTTATTGTCTGGGACATAGAGCAAGTTTCTGTGCTACGCCATGCTATGCAACGCTAATCACATTATGCTAGCTGTGTAGTGAAGTCTGTACCTCAGATCTTTCTGACCAATCAGAGTCCAGAATGTTGTTTTAAAAGCTAATGATATTAAAGATAATTTAGCACGCAACACATCTTTAATCAGACAGCCGTTTTCTCATGTTTCCCGTGTTGCTTTATGTTTTTGAAAGAACTAAGGCAGAGCAGGAAGCGTTGAGAAAGCAGGCGGTTATTTGTGCCGCCGTGGACGTGTGCTGAGGGAGACACTTTGTTCAAACCTGTTTATTATACCTGAATATTAAGTAATTAAACACATTGAAAATGAATAATAATCTGTCTACTCGTTTGATTTCATTTGATGATGATGAACGCACCTCTGAGGCTTTGTCCTGATTTTAGAAAAACATTGTTGAGTCAAGATGAAACTGGATCAGGAGTTCATGTGATTGGGGGGTGATTAGTTTTTGGCGGCGCTCCTAGTGTCGGGCTGCCAGCTTTTTAGTGTCTGGACATTGTGTATTTTTATGTTTTACTTATTTATTTTAGAAGAGAATCTGATATTTATTTATTTGTTTGTTTGTTTGTTTGTTTGTTCGGATGATTTATTACAATTTTTATTTGTTTGAATTTATTTGTGTCTGGGTTATTTGGTTACTTTGTTGTTCTCCTTTAATGTATTTATGTATTTATTATTTCCCCAAAATGTAGATTATTTATTTATCTATTTGACTTTAATTGGTTTTTATTACCTTTATATTTTTAGCAGAGTATCTGGAACGAAGATGATTTTATTAGAAGACCATCATCATCATCATCATCATCATCATCATCATAGTTCATTTGTCTATTTATTCATTTATTTATTTATTTATTTGATTGATTGATTGATTGATTGATTGGTTTGTCTTTAGTTTCCACTTAATCAGACCATCAGTTTTCAGTGATTGGTGTGTTTGTGCTTTTCTTCCTGTCTGGTCAGCAGCACCTTTTTCTCGTCTTTCTAACTTTCTCCGACGTGTCTCGCTCGCGTTCTCTTTCCCATCTGCGGTCAGAGTGAACACAAAAGCTCTGACATGTTCTCTTTTAAACCTCTGTGATGAAGCCGAGATTACGGCGCTGTTTGTTTAATGTAACTGTCAGAAACAACTGACTAATGGCTTTAGATTTTACTCTCCGTCTGTTTCGTAATCGCCTCTGAGAAAGTAAGAAAAAAACCTTGTGCTCTAATTCTTCTCTTACCTGCAGGAAACAAAAAGTGTTTTCTTAAACAACATGCGTCTGAACATGAAATATGGAGCGAAAAATCCCACAGCAGCGTCTCATCGTGTTTCGGTCTCGGTCTCAGGCCCTTCTCACATTATACCAGACTTTATATATAAATAACGAAGAGATCTCAGACCCAAATAAAGACGTAGGTGTTTAAATGCAGGAACCAGATCCACATCATGTTCTTCCTGTCATTTGATTCTCACTCACATTACAGCAGATGTAACTCACTCCGTCTCTCTTCAGCCTCTCTGTCTCGTCTGTCCTGAAGACGTGGGACGTTACAGCTGTAACCGGTACAAAGCTGTGACCCTGGAGAATCCTTCCTTCACTATTCAAACAGAGAATTCATCAGCTCCTGACGTGAGCATGAAAAGTCATAGTCGATGTCAAATCTGACTGATGTTGGGTTCGTGTTATTGTGTAATCTTATTCGGAAACTGCTGGCTTTTATCGGCATTAACGTCTATTTACACTGTGCACAGCATTCTGTTTTATGTCTAAACAAACTTTTTTTATTATTTTTTTTAACTATGATGTCCAAGCATCATCTTGTCCTGAAGTAATTCTGCAATTCACCACAATAAAACCCGAAAGCTTGTTTGTTTAGGTTCTTATTGAGACAGAGAGTAAGATACAATGTAGTACTGATCTATAAAGGAAGCGTCTCTTTTATGAACAGGTCTTCATTCCTTTGTGTGTGTGTGTGTGTGTGTGTGTGTGTGTGTGTGTGTGTGTGTGTGTGTGTGTGTGTGTGTGTGTGTGTGTGTGTGTGTGTGTGTGTGTGTGTGAGAGAGAGAGAGAGAGAGAGAGAGAGAGAGAGAGAGAGAGAATGAATGAGTGATCTTATCGTATTACAGATAAACTCTGTGATTTTTGCTCCAGTGCACCTGCGTTTACTGTGCATCATATATCTTTGTGTGTGTGTGTGTGTGTGTGTGTGTGTGTGTGTGTGTGTGTGTGTGTGTGTGTGTGTGTGTGTGTGTGTGTGTGTGTGTGTGTGTGTGTGTGTGTGTGTGTGTGTGTGTGTGTGTGTGTGAAGCAGTACAATAAAACACTGTTATAGCTATAGACTAAAGGTGAAAGTGGAGTTTTTCTTTCTAAAACTGATCTTTCTATTCTTTCTTACCAAACAATAAACACTCTCTGAACACGTTTCTCAATAATGTCACAATTCCTGGGACATCATCACACCACACCCCACACACCCCACACACCCCCATGTCCTGAAACTGTCAGAACCTGCTGCTCCAGAACATCATGTCGCTCTTTCTCCTGTAGTCCTGTTCAGCGAGTCAGCAGGAGAAACCTCACTGCTGACCAGATTAGAGATTTTTTAGCTTTGTACATGTGGCACAAGGACCAAGTGCACCAGAAATTATTCATTAGTATTAGTAGTGTTCATATCTGTTTATTTATTTATTTATTTATCTATCTATTTATTTATTTATTTATTTAACTTTAATAAAGAAACCGACATGAGCCCAGAAAAGGGGAAATTATTATTTTTAAATTAATTGTTAATATTTTCACTTTTAGGCTTAAAAGAAACTTTTAAAAAAAACAGTGAATGAAACTGATGTGATAAAGATTTTCAGGATGAACTGAACCATGTGTGAATTTAATACTGAATATTTTGTCTCCTATATTGTTTTATGACTGAAACCAAACCAGAATGTATTATTTATTTTCATTCTTTAAATCTATAAGATCACGTAGAAAAAAACTCTTCACACACACACACACACACACACACACACACACACACACACACACACACACACACACACACACACACACACACAGCCCTCCCCCTATGGCACACCTGAGTGACCGCGCCCTGGCCGCGCGCCTCTGGCGCCGGACACCAAACCTGTCCATGTGTAATGGGATAACGAAGCCACGCCCCCTTTAAGGGATACATAAATCGGGTGTAAGAGCTCGTGAGCATCACTTCACAGACGCACTTCAGCTCTCCATATCTCTCTACAAACAGAAGATCGTCCAGGTTAATGATGAGTAGCGCGTCCTTGATCGGCTTCTCCTCCTCGTCGCTGTCTCTGGGCGGCGGCACTAAGCGCATCTCCGCTGTGCGCGCTCCCAGTGTGTACGGCGGCGCGGATGGACGCAGCGTCCGCGTGTCCTCTTATCAACAGTATGCGTCCCACGGCAACCTGCTCACAGCTTCCAACACAGATGGAGTGTCGTACAGCGAGAAGCACACCATGCAGAACCTGAATGAAAGACTGGCCTCGTACCTGGAGAAGGTGCGCTCTCTGGAGAAGGCCAACACGCAGCTCGAGCTGAAGATCCGCGAGTGGTACGAAAAGCGCGCTCCCGTCACCCACGACTACACCAAGTACCTGGCCATCGTCAGCGACCTGCGCGAGAAGGTGAGCAAAAGTCTTCTTCTTCATCAAATATGAGCACCTTCCCGTGCTGTTCTTCATCAAACAGCATCCTGCTCTTTAATTAATGATGAAACTGAAATGTGGGAAGAAATCTCAGAAATAAAGGTTCATGATGTTTAACTGAAGATATTTTAGATTTACATTGTTAACAAACTCTGACACGTTCGCAAAGCCCTCACGTGCATGGGACAGTTTATTCACGTCGAAAAAAAAACAACAAAAACTTTTAAATGCTTGTCGAGTAAATGTATTACACATATATGCTTTATATAATATCTATATAAATATGTGTATTAGTTATTATTGATTATTATTATTAATAATAATAATAACAATAATAATAATAATAATAATAATAATAATAATAATAATAATAATTATGATTCATCATTGTTCTAAAATGCCGTTCAGTTTGATGTGTAAATGAATCAGAGCACAAACACACGCAGAATAAAAGTATATCTTATCTTAGACAAAGTTCAGAGTAAGAAATGTATCGAACAGGTTGACGTGAAGTGTGAAGATGTGGAAACGTGACGTGTAATGTGTAATGTGTAACGTGTAATGTGCTCTTGTGCAGATCAAGGTCGCCACCATGGGCAATGCCAAGCTCATGCTGCAGATCGACAACGCCAAGCTGGCTGCAGAGGACTTCAAACTCAAGTCAGTATCAGAAAACAAACGCTGATTATTCCCGAGTCAGGTTTACTATCCTTAATGTTTATTGCGTTTTATACGTCATTCGTTTCAGAACGTCCTACATCACAGACGCATCCCGTTAGCTCCTCACACTTGATTGATTAATTGACGATTTAACTTTTTTTAAATTCTTTCTTTATTTTTTTTTCAGGTATGAGAATGAGCTGATGCTGCGTCAGTCTGTGGAGGGCGATATCTCAGGGCTGCGCCGCGTCCTGGATGACCTCACCATGACCCGCTCGGACCTGGAGATGAATATCGAAGGCCTCAAGGAGGAGCTGGTCTACCTGAAGAAGAACCATGAAGAGGTTAGTTAGAAAATAAACACACACACACACACACACACACACACACACACACACACACACACACACACACACACACACACACACACACACATATATATAGTGTATTTGGCTTCTACTTATGTGAGCAGACAACACATCAGAGATCAGAGATCACATAGAAGAAGAGTCATAGTGCAGAACGCGCTCGCTTACATCATTAACTGTCATTAACCACCACTGACCATTACCTTTAACATGGTTCTGAGGTTAATGTTTTGCTAACTTGTTACACTGTGTGTCGTTAGCACACTAACATTTTCTGAGGTAAAAACAATTCATCATGGCCACGCTAACACAATGTAGTGATTCAGCTTTGTATGACCTCTTTATTAAGTATACATACACTTCATAAAGAAGTCATACAGTAGAGAGAGAAAGAAGAGAGAGAGAGAGAGAGAGACAGAGAGAAAGAGAGAGAGAGAGAGACAGAGAGACAGAGAGACAGAGAGAGAGAGAGATTAGAGCCCTTCTATATGATTAGCAGCTAGGAAACAATGCTAGCGTCCCGCATACTGGCGACCGCATACTCCTGTTGTATGATGGGATTTTTTATGTATCGTGTAGGAGATGGCGGCTATGCGTGCTCAGATGGCCGGCAGCAGTGTGAACGTGGAGGTGGACGCTGCTCCTCAGGAGGACCTGAGTCGTATCATCACTGAGATCCGTGCACAGTACGAAGGCATCAGCGAGAAGAACCGCCGTGAGATGGAGGCCTGGTACAAGGTCAAGGTGAGACACAGGGACAAGACTGAGCAGCAGGATGGAGGACTATCGATGATCCCGAATGATCTATAACCTTTTATAATTTTTGACCTCTCGCTTTTCTTTGGACAGTTTGATGAGGTGAACAAAGAGGTGAAGATGAGCACCGAGTCCATGGAAATACACCGCAGTGAAATCAATGACCTGAAGAGAACTCTGCAGGGGCTGCAAATCGAGCTGCAGTCACAGCTTAGCCTGGTACACACACACACACATATATATACACACATATATATACATACACAGCGCACACACTTGCACACGCACGCATATACACAAATACACACTCGGACACACACACACTCACATACACACACGCACCCATACGCAGGTGCCTCCATCTTCACTGATACACTACATGATTACATCAGAAGTCATAGCCCCGCCCACTCCCCTGTCCCACCATCACTCACTCTCTCCCTCTGTGCTCTCTGATTGGACAGAAAGCAGCTCTGGAAGGGACACTGCTGGACACAGAGAACCGCTACAGTATCCAGCTCAGCCAGCTGCAGGTGTTAATCAACAAGCTGGAGGCAGAGCTTTCAGAGATGCGCACTGACACCGAAAGGCAGGCGACCGCATACAAGGTGCTGCTGGACATCAAGACCAGACTGGAGCTGGAGATTGCCGAGTACAGACGACTGTTGGACGGAGAGGACGTCAAGTAGGCTTTGGTTTCTCTACAGTAACATGACACAGAGGGGGTCCTACAAATAATAACAAATAAATGTTGTTAATAATCAATTAAGCAATACATTTTTTCTTCTTCATAAATTGCAGTTTGTCAGTAATGGGGGATAAAAGAATAGAGATAGAATGTATAACAGAGAGAGCTTTGAGATTTATACGTAATTCTGTTTTTTTTTTTCTTTCAGGAAAACCACGGTGGTCGAGATTCAGAAAATTCCACCAAAAGGTTCGTAACTGATGATTTTTCTGGGGATTTGGAAATGAGCTTCAGCTGTACGTTTACAGATGGGAAAATGTTTAATGTGGCAACCCGAGTGTGTTTTAGGTGATGGGAATGGAGGGGTTTGTGTGTGTGTGTGTGTGTGTGTGTGTGTGTGTGTGTGTGTGTGTGTGTGTGTGTGTGTGTGTGTGTGTGTGTCTGTGAGACAGACTCCTCTAACACTCTGTGTCTCTGTACAGCTGAGCCTGTGGTGACCAAGCGAGTGCGCACTGTGGTTGAGGAAGTGGTCGATGGCAAGGTCGTGTCCCGCACTGAGGATGTGGACGTCGAGGTCCTGAAAAAACATTAAGACAAACACACACACAGACACACACACGCAGTGCTACGACCGTGTAACAGTCATGTTTAATAAACAGTGAAAGTCATTCCTCTGTGTAGATGATCCACATCTGTAAATGTAGATGAAAATAAAGTTTGTGAGCTTTACATGAGCAGATTCTCACTGTGTGTCTTTTATTTTCACCTTCAGAAGTTCAGCATGAACCATAAACACTTTGTTCCTCCACCAACTGAACTAAAGACAGAAAAGAACCAAATCATTTTATCCAAAGACGAAATCCATCGTTTCACTTTTCAGTTTAATTTTGAATGAACTGAAAATATAGACCACATTAAAAGGTTTTTCTTCCTAGGACGATTCAGTAAAGTGACAAACTTCAAACCCAAAATTAGTAAATAGGTTTAAAAAGAATCTCCCAATTAGGGAGTAAATAAATAAATAAATAAAATAAAGTTTGTCATCTTTTCACTTCACACTAATAAAGTAAAGTCATGAAGAAAGACGAGATGTAAAGAAGCAGAGTTGAGACACAACAATCTTCAATCATTTGAACACTTTTTTATTGGTTTTAAAAAACGGACAAACGAAAAAATAAAAGTGTAAAAAGTTACATAAAGTGTGTAATATAAGTCTACAATTAATTTGTACCCTAAGGTTAGATAAAAATTCCAGAAACGTTCCATTACAAAATCCACTTTACTGTGAATAAATACTACATTTATATGTGAAGTCAAATAGATAGAAATATGATACTGAAATAAAGACAAGAAAGGAAACAGCAGTTAACTGAAGAAAACATAGGAATAAATTTAGGAATAAACAAACATCAAACATAAAGACTGTTCTTTTTATTTTATAAAGGATCCTTGTATTATCCATAAATTAGAACTGTCTGAAAATACTGCATATATATATTAGACATATATTTATTATTATTATTACTATTATTATTGTTGTTGTTGTTTTTGCTGCTGTTGTTGTTAATAACAACAACAACAACAACAATAATATTATTGTTGTTATTATTATTATTATTATTATTGTTGTTGCTGTTATTAATATTAATATTATTATTATATGCTATGTTATTATTATTGTTACTATTATTATTGTTGTTGTTGTTATTATTGTTATTATGATTATAATTATTATGTTTCTCTTGCATCTGTGTGGAACAGTAAGGTTACAGGGTGAAGAGGGTACAGGAGTTTAAGTACTGTACTTGGGGTCAACAGTACTGAGTAATGGAGAGACTGGGAAAGAGGTAAAGAAGCGAGTGCAGGCAGGTTGGAGTGGGTGGAGAAAAGTGTCAGGAGTTCTGTGTGATAGGAAAATATCAGCGAGAATTAAGGGAAAGGTGTACAGGACAGTGGTGAGACCGGCCATGCTGTATGGTTTAGAGACAGTGTCACTGAAGAAGAGACAGGAGTCAGAGCTAGAGGTAGCCGAGCTGAAGATGAGGTTCTCTTTGGGAGTGACAAGATTGTACACGATTAGGAACGAGTACATCAGAGAGACGGCTCATGTTGGACGTTTGGGGGACAAAGTTAGGGAGGCCAGCTGCCAGGCAGGAGGCAAAGAGGAAGGCCAAAGAGGAGGTATATGGATGTAATTAATGAGGATTTGAAGCTAGTGGGTGCAAGTGTTGAGGATGCAGAAGATAGGGATAGGTGGAGAGAGATGATTCGCCGTGGTGACCCCTGAAGGCAAAAGCCGAAAGAAGAAGATGTTTCTCTTGCGTCTCCACGGTATTTTAAATCTCGCGAGAGTTTCCGCACTCCAGCAGATCTACATACAATGTGTATAACGTCTACACACCTACACGGGATTGGTCCATGATCAGGAAGTCAGCGTTTGCGTCACTTTTGGCAGTTTTTTGAATCGGCATAAAGTTCTCCTTTGTGTTGATCACAGTTACGTACAAAATAAACAGAAAACACGAGAAAATTGTATTTTATTTTCTAAAGCAACAGTTTAAGGGATAAATATTCTCATTTAGCGGCTGTTAAAACTAAATGAACGCAAAATAGCGGCGCTAATGTGGCTTAGCATGTCGTAGTAAACAGTTGTAATGTTAGCATTAACCGCTCTGTATGCTAACAACAGTTAGCCAGGTGAGATACATTTCTCAACAATTTAGCGTGTAATTGGATAAAAACCTGAGAAACCTTTCTTCAGGTGTGGGAGGAAATGGAGAAGGTGAGTTTGAGCTGAAAAATCGTTATAAACATCTTTATTTCTCAATAAACTGTCTGAGCCGGTAGTGTGTCATTCTCAAACGGAGTCGGCTCATCTATTCGACTATTTAGGGTGAACGGAGGGAGTCGACTCACATATATAGAAGCCTATTTTTTTTTATTGTGTTTAAATAAAAGCCTTTATTTGTCACAGATACATTACAGGAGAGTAAAATCCTTTCTTCGCATAACCTAAATTCGGAGTTTGGGGTTAAAGCAGTGAGGGTTAGGGGCTGAATAAAAGTCTGTTTTTTTTTTTTACTCCTGAGCTGTTTGTTGGTGCGAACAGTGAGTTTGACTCAGGTGTGTGTTGGAAGTAAAAATTGCATATGTATTTTGTAAAAAAAAATTCATTACAGTGAAATGATGGAGTAGTATTTTCTGTAGAATTTAATCAATAATAAAAGAAATGGAACAATAACTTGTTAAAATATCGCAAAATGCTGTTGGGAGTCGACTCTTGATCCTGAACCGAGTCAACTGACTCATTGGAGAGAAAAAAAAAAGTCTGACAGGTGAGTGCTTTGTGTAGGAACCAATACTAGTGCAGAAGGTGGGGTTTGTCAGGAATATGAGACACCACACCGTCCACCTTCTTACAGCATCTCAGAAAGCCCGAACTCGTCCCTGTCCTCTACCATTCAACTTCCTTCCTTTGTCTCTTTGGAGTCTCTAATTATTGTTTACGATGGACAGGAAATCTGCTCCTCAGTCTACAGACAAGACCTACGTGTTTCTGTGGACCAGCTGTCAGTTTCAGGTGGAACAGGGTGTGTGATTTTGTCCCTTATCCATGTCTCAGTTTGTGGTGTAAAGTGTTACTTTGGTTGTGTGTGTGTGTGTTTACAGCAGGAGCAGACGGAGTGGGACGCAGTGAACCGCCTGCTGCAGCACCAGGGATTTAAACCCGTCTGCTTCGCCGATCCCACTGAGAACAAGAAACTGTCAGGTATCGATCGATTGATTGACACACTGACCAGTGACAATAAAAGACAGCACACAGTGTGATAGTCAGAGTTATGACAGAGTTTAAAACACATCCACTCAGCTGTTGACGCTGGAGACTCCTAGAGTTTTACACCAAACTTCACCATCATCAAAGATCTTTTAAAATGGGTTCGGTTCGATCGTCCGCCATACAGGTCCATGTGACCGAGCTGTTACTATAGAAACCATGATGCATTAGAATAGTGCCATAAAATGACTCAGCATTTTCTGACCAATCCCATTTCTTCCCCCAGACCTGGTGCTGTTGGAGAGATGGTCCTCGTCTGAGCTGCGTCTCGTGCTGAAGACCATGCTGATGGACTCGGAGCGCAGACAAGCTCTGATCCAGGAACTCATCCAGTCTAACAGCAAGTTAAAGTAAGCTCTGCCCACAACACACCTGACCTCCACACTGTTTCCTGTTCCCATGCTGGAGATACTGAAGTGTTCACTCGCAGTCTGTCTGTGGAATTTCAATTATTCATCACTGGACAGAAAAATAATCCCATTATCCACATGTTTAATAATTCAGAGCACAGGGTGAGATCCGTCTGATCGCCACCTGCTGTTATCTGATATACACACACACACGCGCACACACACACACTCACTCACTCACTCACTCACACACACTCACACTCTCTCTCTCTCACTCACACACACACTCTCTTTCTCACACACACACTCTCACACACATGTATTCATTTATTAAATCATTAATTATACTTTCATTTGTATTATACATAATTTTTTTTACTCCAAAATAATAATTTTATTCACATTTGTTACTTTCAACTTTGCTGCAGTTTAATTGTTTTTATCTCCACTTTGATGATTTATTTATTTTTATATATTGTACTATTTTGTCCTCGTTTGTTTTGACTCTGTTTATTCGCTCCTTTCCTTCAACGTTAAAACTGGGAGCTGTTTTACTGAAGATTGATATCTTTAGTTAATATTTATTTCTATATTTTTTACTTAGTGAAGATCCCGTTGAGACGAGATCTGTTACTCAATTTAGTCAAAATCACACCTGATATAATGGCACATCATTTCCTGTTCCAGACAGGAAGTGGAGCAGCAGCAGGCACGAGCCGTGCGTCAGTCACAGAGAGCAGAGGAGCTGGAGGGCGTGTTGGCCGGGGTAAAGGTCAAAGTTCAGGGGCTGGAGGACTCCATTATCAATAAAGCAGCACAGCAGAAGGGACAAATACAGCAACTGCAGCAGGACAAAAGAGATTCAGAAGTGCGAAATCCAGTGTTTAAGTCTGTCCTATTTAAGTGTTAGTCTGTTCTGTTTAAAGGTGAGGTCTCTGTTGTTTGAAAGCCAATGTTGACATATAAAATCAACAAAACAAACACGCCCCCAACCCAAACGGGTCCCACCCCTGTATCGATAGCTGCGCCCATACATACATATGTAACCCGGGCGACTAACAGAAAGAGATGTGTCTTTATCATAGCTGAAGGGAAGAACAATACGATTGTAGATAAACAAACAAGCAAAAATGACACACAAGCATAATCATGTAAAGGACAAAGGCATATATTAGTTCTGTGTAACAAAGCAAAACCAACGTTACTCACCTATCGAGAAGGAAAAAAGCGCCTCGGCGTCCTAAGTAAAGTCGGCCACATATTCACAGGTCGGAGTTTCCCGAGTCAATAGCTCCTGAGCTAAACGCTGTTACTACACAAAACGCGGTTGTATCTGCCTCTCTACATTACTACGATAGAAAAGAGGTGTTATTTGTGTAGTAACAGCGTTTAGCTCAGGAGTTATTGACT
>NC_062518.1:16652389-16667389 GCF_022655615.1 Tachysurus fulvidraco
TGAACACAGTGTATAGGTGTGTGTTTGTTAGTGTATGAACACAGTGTATAGATGTGTGTGTTAGTGTATGAACACAGTGTATAGATGTGTGTGTGTGTTAGTGTATGAACACAGTGTATAGATGTGTGTGTGTGTTAGTGTATGAACACAGTGTATAGATGTGTGTGTGTTAGTGTATGAACACAGTGTATAGATGTGTGTGTGTGTGTGTGTGTGTTAGTGTATGAACACGGCGTATAGGTGTGTGTGTGTGTTAGTGTATGAACACAGTTTATAGATGTGTGTGTGTGTGTTAGTGTATGAACACAGTTTATAGATGTGTGTGTGTATGTGTGTGTTAGTGTATGAACACAGTGTATAGGTGTGTGTGTGTGTTAGTGTATCAACACAGTGTATAGATGTGTGTGTGTGTGTGTGCGTGTGTGTGTGTGTGAGTGTATGAACACAGTATATAGATGTGTGTGTGTGTGTGTGTGTTATTGTATGAACACAGTGTATAGGTGTGTGTGTGTGTGTGTGTTAGTGTATGAACACAGTGTATAGGTGTGTGTGTGTGTGTGTTAGTGTATGAACACAGTGTATAGATGTGTGTGTTAGTGTATGAACACAGTGTATAGATGTGTGTGTGTTAGTGTATGAACACAGTGTATAGATGTGTGTGTGTGTGTGTGTTAGTGTATGAACACAGTGTATAGATGTGCGCGTGTGTCAGTGTATGAACACAGTGTATAGGTGTGTGTGTGTGTTAGTGTATGAACACAGTTTATAGATGTGTGTGTGTGTGTGTGTTAGTGTATGAACACAGTGTATAGATGTGTGTGTGTGTGTGTGTGTTAGTGTATGAACACAGTTTATAGATGTGTGTGTGTGTGTGTTAGTGTATGAACACAGTGTATAGATGTGTGTGTGCGTGTGTGTGTTAGTGTATGAACACGGTGTATAGATGCGTGTGTGTTAGTGTATCAACACAGTGTATAGATGTGGATGTTTGTGTGTTAGTGTATGAACACAGTGTATAGATGTGTGTGTGTGTTAGTGTATGAACACGGTGTATAGATGCGTGTGTGTTAGTGTATGAACACAGTGTATAGATGTGTGTGTGTGTGTGTGTGTGTGTGTTAGTGTATCAACACAGTGTATAGGTGTGTGTGTGTGTTAGTGTATCAACACAGTGTATAGGTGTGTGTGTGTGTGTGTGTGAGTGTATGAACACAGTTTATAGATGTGTGTGTGTGTTATTGTATGAACACAGTGTATAGGTGTGTGTGTGTGTTAGTGTATGAACACAGTGTATAGATGTGTGTGTGTGTGTGTGTGTTAGTGTATGAACACAGTGTATAGATGTGTGTGTTAGTGTATGAACACAGTTTATAGATGTGTGTGTTAGTGTATGAACACAGTGTATAGGTGTGTGTGTGTGTGTTAGTGTATGAACACAGAGTATAGATGTGTGTGTGTGTTAGTGTATGAACACAGCGTATAGATGTGTGTGTGTGTGTGTGTGTGTGTTAGTGTATCAACACAGTGTATAGGTGTGTGTGTGTTAGTGTATGAACACAGTATATAGATGTGTGTGTGTGTGTTATTGTATGAACACAGTGTATAGGTGTGTGTGTGTGTGTGTTAGTGTATGAACACAGCGTATAGATGTGTGTGTTAGTGTATGAACACAGTGTATAGGTGTGTGTTTGTTAGTGTATGAACACAGTGTATAGATGTGTGTGTTAGTGTATGAACACAGTTTATAGATGTGTGTGTTAGTGTATGAACACAGAGTATAGGTGTGTGTGTGTGTGTTAGTGTATGAACACAGTGTATAGATGTGTGTGTGTTAGTGTATGAACACAGCATATAGATGTGTGTGTGTGTGTGTGTTAGTGTATGAACACAGTGTATAGATGTATGTGTGTGTGTGTGTGTGTTAGTGTATGAACACAGTGTATAGATGTGTGTGTGTGTGTTAGTGTATGAACACAGCGTATAGATGTGCGCGTGTGTTAGTGTATGAACACAGTGTATAGGTGTGTGTGTGTGTTGGTGTATGAACACAGTTTATAGATGTGTGTGTGTGTGTGTTAGTGTATGAACACATTTTATAGATGTGTGTGTGTGTGTGTGTGTTAGTGTATGAACACAGTGTATAGATGTGTGTGTGCGTGTGTGTGTTAGTGTATGAACACAGTTTATAGATGTGTGTGTGTGTGTGTGTGTTAGTGTATGAACACAGTGTATAGATGTGTGTGTGCGTGTGTGTGTGTTAGTGTATGAACACGGTGTATAGATGCGTGTGTGTTAGTGTATGAACACAGTGTATAGATGTGGATGTGTGTTAGTGTATGAACACGGTGTATAGATGCGTGTGTGTGTGTGTTAGTGTATGAACACAGTGTATAGATGTGTGTGTGTGTGTGTGTGTTAGTGTATCAACACAGTGTATAGGTGTGTGTGTGTGTTAGTGTATCAACACAGTGTATAGGTGTGTGTGTGTGTGTGTGTGTGTGTGAGTGTATGAACACAGTTTATAGATGTGTGTGTGTGTTATTGTATGAACACAGTGTATAGGTGTGTGTGTGTGTTAGTGTATGAACACAGTGTATAGGTGTGTGTGTGTGTGTTAGTGTATGAACACAGTGTATAGATGTGTGTGTTAGTGTATGAACACAGTTTATAGATGTGTGTGTTAGTGTATGAACACAGAGTATAGGTGTGTGTGTGTGTTAGTGTATGAACACAGGGTATAGATGTGTGTGTGTTAGTGTATGAACACAGTGTATAGGTGTGTGTGTGTGTTAGTGTATGAACACAGTGTATAGATGTGTGTGTGTGTGTGTGTTAGTGTATGAACAGAGTATAGATGTGTGTGTGTGTTAGTGTATGAACACAGCGTATAGATGTGTGTGTGTGTGTTAGTGTATCAACACAGTGTATAGGTGTGTGTGTGTTAGTGTATGAACACAGTTTATAGATGTGTGTGTTAGTGTATGAACACAGTGTATAGATGTGTGTGTGTGTTAGTGTATCAACACAGTGTATAGGTGTGTGTGTGTGTTAGTGTATGAACACAGTGTATAGATGTGTGTGTGTTAGTGTATGAACACAGTGTATAGGTGTGTGTGTGTGTTAGTGTATGAACACAGTTTATAGATGTGTGTGTGTGTGTGTTAGTGTATGAACACAGTGTATAGGTGTGTGTGTGTGTGTGTTGGTGTATGAACACAGAGTATAGGTGTGTGTGTGTGTTAGTGTATGAACACAGTGTATAGATGTGTGTGTGCGTGTGTGTGTTAGTGTATGAACACAGTGTATAAATGTGTGTGTGTGTGTGTTAGTGTATGAACACAGTGTATAGATGTGTGTGTGTGTGTTAGTGTATGAACACAGTGTATAGATGTGTGTGTGTGTGTGTTATTGTATGAACACAGTGTATAGATGTGTGTGTGTGTGTGTGTGTGTGTGTGTGTGTGTGTGTGTGTGTGTGTTATTGTATGAACACAGTATATAGATGTGTGTGTGTGTGTTAGTGTATGAACACGGTGTATAGATGTGTGTGTGTGTGTGTGTTAGTGTATGAACACAGTGTATAGGTGTGTGTGTGTTAGTGTATGAACACAGTGTATAGGTTTGTGTGTGTGTGTGTGTTAGTGTATGAACACGGTGTATAGATGCGAGTGTGTGTGTGTGTGTGTTAGTGTATGAACACAGTGTATAGATGTGTGTGTGTGTGTGTGTGTTAGTGTATGAACACAGTGTATGTGTGTGTGTGTGTGTGTGTGTGTGTGTGTGTGTGTTTGTGTATGAACACAGAGTATAGATGTTTGTGTGTGTGTGTGTGTGTGTGTGTGTGTTAGTGTATGAACACAGTTTATAGATGTGTGTGTGTGTTATTGTATGAACACAGTGTATAGGTGTGTGTGTGTGTGTGTGTGTGTTTTAGTGTATGAACACAGAGTATAGATGTTTGTGTGTGTGTGTGTGTGTGTGTGTGTGTGTGTGTGTGTGTGTGTGTGTGTGTTAGTGTATGAACACAGTGTATAGGTGTGTGTGTGTTAGTGTATGAACACAGTGTATAGATGTATGTGTTAGTGTATGAACACAGTTTATAGATGTGTGTCAGTGTATGAACACAGAGTATAGGTGTGTGTGTGTGTTAGTGTATGAACAGTGTATAGATGTGTGTGTGTGTTAGTGTATGAACACAGCATATAGATGTGTGTGTGCGTGTGTGTGTTAGTGTATGAACACAGTGTATAGATGTGCATGTGTGTGTTTTTATTGTATGAACACAGGGTATAGATGTGTGTGTGTGTTAGTGTATGAACACAGTGTATAGATGTGTGTGTGTTAGTCTACGAACACAGAGTATAGGTGTGTGTGTGTGTGTGTGTGTGTTAGTGTATGAACACAGTGTATAGATGTGTGTGTGTGTGTGTGTTAGTGTATCAACACAGTGTATAGATGTGTGTGTGTGTTAGTGTATGAACACAGAGTATAGATGTGTGTGTGTTAGTGTATGAACACAGTGTATAGATTTGTGTGTGTGTGTTAGTGTATGAACACAGCGTATAGATGTGTGTTAGTGTATGATCACAGCGTGTGTGTGTGTGTGTGTGTGTGTTAGTGTATGAACACAGCGTATAGGTGTGTGTGTGTGTTAGTGTATGAACTCAGTGTATAGATGTGTGTGTGTGTGTTAGTGTATGAACACTGTGTATAAGTGTGTGTGTGTGTGTTAGTGTATGAACACAGTGTATAGATGTGTGTGTGTGTGTTAGTGTATGAACACAGTGTATAGATGTGTGTGTGTTAGTGTATGAACACAGGGTATAGATGTGTGTGTGTGTTAGTGTATGAACACAGGGTATAGATGTGTGTGTGTGTGTTAGTGTATGATCACAGTGTATAGGTGTGTATGTGTTAGTGTTTGAACACCGTGTATAGGTGTGTGTGTGTGTTAGTGTATGAACACAGTGTATAGATGTGTGTGTTAGTGTATGAACACAGTGTATAGATGTGTGTGTGTGTGTGTGTGTGTGTGTTAGTGTATGAACACAGTTTATAGATGTGTGTGTTAGTGTATGAACACAGTGTATAGGTGTGTGTTTGTGTGTGTGTGTTAGTGTATGAACACATCGTATAGATTTGTGTGTGTGTGTGTTAGTGTATGATCACAGCATGTGTGTGTGTGTTAGTGTATGAACACAGCGTATAGATGTGTGTGTGTGTGTGTGTTAGTGTATGATCACAGCGTGTGTGTGTTAGTGTATGAACACAGCATATAGATGCGTGTGTGTTAGTGTATGAACAAAGCGTATAGATGTGTGTGTATGTATGTGTGTTAGTGTATGAACACAGGGTATAGATGTGTGTGTGTGTGTGTTAGTGTATGAACACAGCGTATAGATGTGTGTGTGTGTGTGTGTGTGTTAGTGTATGAACACAGTGTATAGATGTGTTTGTGTGTTAGGCCGAGTGTGAAGGAGCTGAAGTGTTTTAAGCAGCAGCTTAGGAGGATGGAGCACCTCGTCCAAAACACCAACGCCAGGTAACACACTACACAACCGCACAACTACACAATCATTTATCAATGAAGTTACTTTAACTGAGCTCTTATCTGCAGGTCACTACAGACAGAGAGAACTGAAGATCCTCTGAGTTCCAGCACTGAGTACCAGAGATACATCACGGTGACTATCACACACTCTCACACACACACACACACACGGCACAATTTAACATTTCAGTATGTTTTCTCCATTGAACAAATAATGAATATATTCTTTACTGAGTGTGTGTGTGAGAATCGGTTATAGTGATGTATAATAATCAGTGACGGTGTTCTGCTACATTAACACACATTATCACACACTAACACCTCCTGACCAATCACCATCCAGAAAGCCTCAGTGCTGTGTGTGAGTGTAAATGAGTGAATATTATAATGTGTGTGTGTGTGTGTGTAGGAGATCTGCTCGGAGCTGAAGGTGCAGGACGTGAGTCACGTGGTGGCTGCGGTTCAAGCACGCTGCCGAGACGCTGACTCAGCACTCCGACTCGAGAAGGTCTGACTCACATTCCTGTAGTACTTTGTGTTCTCGATGACTGTGTGATTGTTCGGATTAAAGTTGAAGGTTATGACCGGAATATTACATCATGATACTTAAAAAGACAGAATGTCTGCAGTTGTGATGGGAATCACGAGAGTTCCGTGTGTCATCGTGTCCAACAGTTCATCCGAATGTTTTAATCTTCAGGTTCTCAGTGACATCGTGGCCGTCCTGACCGATCCCAGAGCGCCGTTACAGTTGCTGAGGAGAATTGGTGACACTTCAGGCTCGGAGCTGGAGCAGATTGTCCCTACGCTGCAGATGTGGAGCCAGCAGCTCGGTGCTCTGACCGTCAGTCTCAGCCGTTAGACGTTTAACGTTCTGATGAAACGCAGCCACCGTACAGGCTCCACTTAGCATTAATATCTCCTCTGTCAGGACCTGCACCGCTCCATCAGCACACTGGTGAGGAGGCTGTTGCCGTGGCAGCCAGAGGACGAGGTGTGTGCTCAGACCAGGTGTGTGAAGGTGGAGGACGTGATGCTCATTGTGGACATGCTGCTGGATGAGACCGCTCCAACCAACAAGGTGGGTTTGTTTTGTTTGTTTGGTTTTGTTTGTTTATTTATTTATTTGGGTTTCTGTCTATATGTGTGTGTCTGTCTGTATGTGTGTAGGTGTTACACACTCCCTCTAAGCCCACCCTGCAGGCGATGGTGTCTCACTTCCAGATGCTGTTTGATGTGGTGAGTATTCGTGGTGTTTACACGAGGATGAACGAGGTTTACACTCGACTGGCAGAGATGAACAACGCCATGAGGAACCTCCGAGACATCCTGGACATGGGTATGTGGTGTCACTATTAGATCACCAGCCTGAGAGCCACACACAGACACACACACACAGACACACACACACAGACACACACACACAGACACACACACACAGACACACACACACAGACACACACACACAGACACACACACACAGACACACACACACAGACACACACACACAGATACACACAAACAGACACACACAGACACAGTTTCACTGAGAGAGAGTGTGTGTGTGTGTGTGTGTGTGTGTGTGTTAGATGAGAGCACATCTCCTGGGAATGTGGTGAACATGGTGGCCAGAATCATCACTCACATGGATTCTTATCAGAACTCACACAAGCTGCTTGGAACCAGTGACATACACAGGTATATATGCACACACACCCCCCGATGTGTAGCTTCTACACACTGTTTTTCTCTTTTGACTGTTTGTGTAGTTTAAGGCTTATTAACTACTGGAGGTAAATGATTGTTATGCTAATGTTGATCTCCAGAACATAAACAGTCTATAACTCAGTGCCTTCATCACACCGTGACCCTGTACAGTATATTGTGTGAGTGTGTGAGTGTGTGAGTGTGGGAGTGTGGGAGTGAGTGAGTGAGTGAAATAAAATTAGATTTGGTCTGAGGGTGTACAAACTTTTACAACATCGGTATCTGTGGTAATCTGTAATGAGGTTGTTTTATTTATACAGAAAGTCAAGACCAAGTAAATCTACTGATGTGTAAATGTACAGTTTCTCTTCATTATTCTAGTGAAGCTGAAGGAACATGACAAGCTCAGTACTGTGTTTTACTCATCGTCCTCCAGCGTCAACACACTGGGTATGTACACACACACGTACACACACACACACACACACACAAATATATACACACATATACACACACACCCACACACACACACACAAATATATACACACATATACACACATACACACACACGTATACACACATACACACACCCCCCCCCCACACACACACACATATATACACACACACACGTATATACACACACACATATACACACACACATGTATACACACATTTACACATCTATATAAACTCACACATATATATACACATGCACACGTGTACACACACACACACACACACACACACACACAAATACATACCTACGCACATATATATATATATATATATATATATATATATATAATATATATATATATATATATATATATATATATATATATATATATATATATATATATAATATATATATATACACACACACACAAATACACACTTATATATGAACTGTATGTTTTATTCACAGAGAGGATCGATTCTGCTTCATCAGAGGAGTTCGGCCTGAAGCTGAAGCTAAAGAAATAATCTGGAATCCTGTAAAAACACAAGAAATAGAAATGAGGCATAAAAATGAAGTGTTTTTATTGTAGAAGTGTTTTTATAGCTTGTTCTTTTTCATTACTGTTTGTGTGTGAGCTTCAGGTGATGCTGAAGCTGTGTGTGAGGTAAAGAACCAGGAATAAACATGACTCCTCGCCTACGTGTGTGTAATAATTATTGTATGTTATTCTGGGGACAAAGGACAAAGACGCTACCAGTCAAGACATCTTGTGTGTGTGGTGTAGTGGTAAAGTGTCTGTCTGTCAGCACTGTGGTTGTTGGTTCGAATCTGGCTCAGTGGTGAGTGGAGTGGACTGTGTGAGAGTGTGTATGTGTGAGAGAGAGAGTGTGTGTGTGTTTGTTTGTGTGTGAGAGAGAGAGTGTGTGTGTGTGTGTGTGTGATTGGAGTGTTAAACACACAGCTAGACATGGCTTAGAGCATAAAAATCTAGAGTTGGTTACAATAATGTTAATAAATAATAATAATAATAATAAATAATACTCATAATAAACAAGTCCTTTCAGTATGTTGATGTATAAGGAGCTCAGGTTCTGCTGGAGATCTTATTAAACAGAAGTGTGTAGAACAGCAGCAGTCATTAGTCATGTATAAAGTCTTTTATAGGGCAGGATCACAGGATGAAGCCACTAGTGGGATGGATCACACACCCTGCTGTCTGTAGGAGCCCATCGAGAGAAGAAGGTGAGAGAGAAGAGCTGGACGTCTAACATCACACAGGCAAGTTGTGTTACTGCTACACACACACTTAAACCCATACATACAGCAGAAGAGTCTGGGGTCTGAGATTATAGGGTCTAGTGGAACGTAATATCGCCTCTCTCTGTCCACATGGGGACGATGTAGAGCAGCAAACCGCCGAGCTACAAAGACTCTAATTGTTCATTAGTGGAAAAGCTGATGCTGTAATCTACAGACCCAGTGTTGGGCTTTCACAGGGAACAGGGGCGAAGACACACAATCTATCATACAGCTCTTTTTTGTTTGTTTTTGTGCGTGTCATTTTAAAAGACAAAAATGCTACGAGTCGAGACATCTTGTGTGTGTGTGTGTGGTATAGCGGTAAAGTGTCTGTCTGTCAGCGCTGTGGTTGTTGGTTCGAATCTGGCTCCATCCTGTGTGGTGAAGAGGTGGATGTGGACAATAGTGTTGGAGAAAGCACAGCAGGAAAAAATGAGGTGATAGTTTTCGCATTATAAATGAACACTGCAAAAACTAAGTCGAACCCCTCTCTTCAGGCTCCATAACCCCTTTCTTCCCCTGCTCTGGCCCTGGGCCAGATAAATAAATAAATAAACAGAGCAAAAACTAAGTCGAACCCCTCTCTTCAGGCTCCATAACCCCTTTCTTCCCCTGCTCTGGCCCTCTGGCCAGATAAATAAATAAATAAACAGGTTAAATAGTCCGCATCTAGCCGGCTAGCACAAGTAGCCCATTAGCTCGGCTACCGCTACTACAATCTGTTGTACTTGCTCTGTAACACCATGCCGGTTACGTCTCTGCCTTTGAGTGCAGGTGAGGACGAATTGGAGCTGCACTCGCTAGAACTCCAGCTGGTTGCTGTGGAGAAGCAGATCCGCGAACTACAGGTGAAGCAGGCCGAGCTGCGGGAGCGGAAAGCCGCGCTGGAAGCTCCCCGGTCGGTCGCTCACCTGTCTCAGGTAAACTCCCAGGATGTAACTACCACTCCCTCCACCTCTACCCCGCGTGTTTCTCTGTCCAGGCCCAACACACCGATGAAGTGGCCTGCCCAGGAGCTGTTCACTCCGGCGCCAGGACACCGCAGGCCCTGGGTGCAGCAGCGGAGGACGCGTGCCGGTCCCCGGCCTAGGACCTCTCCCCCTCCACCACCGCCGGTCTTCGAGATCCCCACCCGGAACCGCTTCGCCCCCCTTCGCAAGGCGGACTGCGACAACGTGATCATCGGAGACTCCATCGTCCGCCACGTCCGTGCTACGGTGGCTAAAGGTAAGGCTCGCACTCACTGCTTACCTGGTGCTCGTGTTCTTGATGTCTCTGCACAGGTACCTAGAGTCGTGAGCAGAAACACCAGAGCTGTGGTTCTTCATGTCGGCTCGAATGACACCAGCCTGAGGCAGTCGGAGATCCTGAAGAGGGACTTCAACACCCTGGTGGAGACGGTTCGCAGCACATCGCCCACGACGAGGATCATCGTGTCTGGACCACTTCCAACTTACCAGCGAGGAATTGAAAGGTTCAGTAGACTTTTCGCTTTAAATGAATGGTTACAGTCATGGTGTCAGGCTCAAAAAATACTCTTTATCGATAATTGGAATGTTTTCTGGGAGCGTCCTAGGCTATTCCGTGCTGACGGCCTGCACCCCAGCAGAGTTGGAGCGGAGATCCTCTCGGACCACATCTCCAGGGCGCTGAACACCTTCTGACTGGTAAACTACTCTTTAAATTTAAATCTTAATAGCCATCCTTCACCTCAGCACATTGACACAGAAAATGCACACATAGCTCACCCTATAGAAACTGTGTCTGTTCCCCGAGCAGTGAGATCCAAAAGTAAATACACGAGAAGTCCTCGAAATAATCTTACTGTAATTAGACCAGAAAAATGCCAAAGAAACAAACAAAAACAGTTCTTAAAGTTCGGACTTCTGAACATTAGATCTCTTGCACCCAAAGCACTTATTGTAAATGAAATGATCTTAGATAATAGCCTTACTGCACTCTGCCTCACCGAAACGTGGATTAAACCAAATGAATACATCAGTCTAAACGAGTCTACACCATCAGGATATATCTATAAGCACGAGCCTCGTCTGACTGGTCGTGGAGGTGGTGTCGCCACTATCCTTAGTGATTACCTCACTGTTACCCAGAGAACACAGCATAGATTTAGTTCTTTTGAAGTGCTCGTCCTTAATGTTACACTATCGCACGTGCACACGAAGAAATCCCTTATGTCTCTTGCTCTAGTGACCGTGTACAGACCCCCAGGGCCCTACACAGTTTTTCTTAGAGAATTCACAGATTTTCTCTCAGACCTACTAGTTAACTTTGACAAAGCATTAATTGTAGGAGACTTTAACATTCATGTTGACGACACAAACGACGCTTTAGGACTCACATTTATGGACTTACTAAACTCACTTGGGCTCAAACAAAACATCACTAGTGCAACTCATCAACGTAAACACACACTAGATTTAATAATATCACACAGAATAGAAGTCACTGATATAGATATCATACCCCAAAGTGATGACATCACAGACCATTACCTTATAATGTACACACTACCTGTAGAACAGACTAACTGTGTCTCACCACGTTATCGACTCGGTAGAACCATTACTTCGACCACCAAAGACAGATTCACAAATAACCTGCCTGATCTGTCTGGACTTCTTAATGTACCCTCAAACTCAAACGACCTAGATGCAATGACTAACAGCATAGACGCTATACTCACTAGCACATTAGACACTGTTGCCCCAGTCAGATTACAGAAGGTTAGAGATAAAACACTTGCACCATGGTATAATAGTCACACTCACACCCTCAAGAGAGAAACCCGTAACCTCGAACGGAAATGGAGAAAAACTAAATTAGAGGTGTTTAGAATTAGAGAGGCTCTAAAAGCTGCTAGGGCTGAGCACCTGAGCAAACTCATAGAAAATAACCAGAATAATCCCAGGTTTTTAGTTAGCACAGTGGCTAGTTTAACAAAAAATCAGAAATCTGAACACACTATTCCATCACATTTCAGTAGTGAGGACTTTATGAGATTCTTCACTGATAAAATCGAAAGTATCAGGAATAAAATAGGTGACGCCCAACATATGAGAGCAACCAGTGACACAATCTCACCTAAGGCTTTACACAGCTTTACAAGTACAGGACAGGAAGAGTTAGATAAACTTATTACTACAGCTAAATCAACAACATGTTCACTAGACCCCATCCCAACTAAACTACTGAAAGAAGTGTTACATAAAGCTGGTGAGCCTCTTCTTAATATCGTTAACTCCTCGTTATCTTTAGGTTACGTCCCGAAGTCTTTTAAGTTGGCAGTTATTAGGCCACTCATCAAAAAACCTAACTTAGACCCTAATGAACTATCAAATTACAGACCTATCTCACACCTCCCGTTTATGTCTAAAGTACTTGAAAAGGTTGTGTCTGTTCAACTGAGCTCCTTCTTACAGGAGAGCAACATCCTTGAAGAGTTTCAGTCAGGTTTCAGGCCCCATCATAGCACAGAAACTGCACTTGTTAAAGTTACAAACGACTTGTTCTTAGCTTCGGACCAAGACTGTATGTCACTATTAGTTCTACTTGACCTTAGTGCTGCATTCGACACTATAGATCACAACATTCTTCTAGATCGCTTACAATATTACACAGGTATTCATGGTCAGACTTTAAGCTGGTTTAGATCCTACCTGTCTGATCGATACCATTTTGTAGAATTAAATGGTGAATCCTCCAGTTTACTACCAGTTAATTATGGGGTCCCTCAAGGATCAGTTCTAGGACCTCTGCTTTTCTCTATATACATGCTTCCATTAGGGAACATTATTAGAAGACATGGGATTAGTTTCCATTGTTATGCTGATGACACACAGTTATATATCTCATCAAAACCAGATGAAATAGCCACAGTGTCCAAATTAACTCAATGCCTTAGAGAGATAAAAGACTGGATGAGCTGCAACTTTCTATTGTTAAACTCCGATAAGACTGAAATACTACTCATAGGTCCAAAAACCAGTGCACATAAACTCTCACAACTTAACTCCCATTTAGAGGGATGTACTATTACAAGTAGCTCGACAGTGAAAGACCTCGGTGTTATATTAGACAGTAACTTGTCTTTTAAAAATCATATCGCCCATACTACCAAAACAGCCTTCTTCCACCTTAGAAACATTGCCAAGCTGAGAAACATCCTGTCTGTATCTGATGCTGAGAAGCTAGTTCATGCGTTCATGACCTCTAGACTGGACTATTGCAATGCATTACTAGGTGGTTGTCCTGCATCTATAATAAATAGGTTACAGTTAGTCCAAAATGCAGCTGCCAGAGTTCTCACTAGGACAAGAAAGTATGACCATATAACCCCAATTTTATCATCTCTACACTGGCTACCTGTTAGGTATAGAATTGACTACAAACTGCTGCTACTTACGTACAAGGCTCTTAATGGTTTAGCTCCCATGTACCTAACTAGTCTTCTAACACGTTACAATCCTTCACGCTCTCTGAGATCACAAAACTCAGGGCTTCTGGTAGTTCCCAGAATATCTAAGTCTACTAAAGGTGGTAGAGCATTTTCTTATTTAGCTCCCAAACTTTGGAATAGTCTTCCTGATAGTGTTCGGGGCTCAGACACACTTTCCCAGTTTAAATGTAGATTAAAAACTCATCTCTTCTGTCAGGCGTACACATAATACATCCCATAATATCATGCACCAGTACATCAGACCAGCGCATTTTTATGAACGGCAGATATGTTAATCCCTTTCCACTGCTTTTCTCTTTGTACCCATCCCGAGGCATCCAGACACTGTACCAGCTCCCATCGTCCTCTGTGGGACGAAGCCTTTGGACATCCACTGAGCCGAGGCCGACTCTAAGAATCCTGAGACATCTCCAGTTAAACTCTGTGGTACTCAGAAGATCAGAAGTCCTTGAACCTCACACCAATACAACATTTGTTTGACTGTATATTACAATCACACCACCAGTGTCACCCATATGAGGATGGGTTCCCCCTTGAGTCCGGTTCCTCTCAAGGTTTCTTCCTTTACCAATTTAAGGGAGTTTTTCCTTGCCACTGCTGCCTGAGTCACCTCAGACTTACTCATAGGGGAATAAATACATACACACTGTGAACTATATACATCTAATAATAATCTAGAATTTTTATTCTGTTAATTCTTATTTCTTTTATTATTCGTTATTTCCTTTATCATTAATTATGTTTACCTTCTGCTCTATGTTTATGTTCTGTAAAGCTGCTTTGAGACAATGTCTATTGTAAAAAGCGCTATACAAATAAACTTGAAACTTGAAACTTAATCTGAGCGGCTGTGTGTCATAAACATCAGTCAATAAATAATATCTAAAAATCAAACCACTCGTCAATCTCAAGTAATAAGGCATCAGCGTCTGTCACGTAGTGAAGGTGTGTGTGTGTGTCTCAGGTCGGTGTGTGTCCTGTGAGCCGCCGCATGAGCAGGCTGTCGGACGGCGCGCTGGTGATAAGCGTCCCGGCGAAGGTGTGCGAGTCGCTCAGAAGGTGAACGGTGAGTCTGCAGGACGCCAGGTCCTCGATGTGGAACCCGGAGTGACGACGCTGATCTGTCTGGAGAACCGGATCGTGTGACTCTGCGCCGAAATACTGACAGGACAAAAGAGAGACGTGATTAAAATAAAGGTCATGTGACAAAGTACCTGTAAAGGTTCCTGCACCTTTTCGTCCGGGACAGAAGTGTTAATGTGTGACGGTACTCACGGCTCTCCCTGACCAGGGGTCGATGAAGTCGGCCCAGTATCCTCCTCTCCACAACAGGAAACAGATCTGTTTAGCACCGTTAATAAACTACATACACACACACACAGAACAGATCATTAGTGCAGACTGAGTTAAGAGATTAGATTTGTTGACTTTTATAAATAGGAGTTTTGTTTTTGTTATAAGAACTAAATGACAAAAATTGGACAGTAATTCTAAACGAATAATAAG
>NC_062518.1:16672389-16677389 GCF_022655615.1 Tachysurus fulvidraco
ACACACGGGCTCTCACACACTCTCACACACACGGGCTCTCACACACTCTCACACACACGGGCTCTCACACACACACACACACACACGGGCTCTCACACACACACACACACACACGGGCTCTCACACACACACACACACACACGGGCTCTCACACACACACACACACACACGGGCTCTCACACACACACACACACACGGGCTCTCACACACACACACACACACGGGCTCTCACACACACACACACACACACACGGGCTCTCACACACACACACACACACACACGGGCTCTCACACACACACACACACACACACGGGCTCTCACACACACACACACACACACACACACACACACACACACACACACACACACACACACACACACACACACACACACACACGCTCTCTCTCTCTCTCTCTCTCTCTCTCTCTCACACTCACTCACACACACAGATATAGAACACTGACACTCACACTGGTCATCATGGAGGCTGTGACCTGCTGCTCTGACCTGCAGACACACAAACACTGTAAACAACAGCTTTTATTCGGTTTTATTTTTTTATTTGGTGTTTTTAGTCTAAAATAAATATTTTAACATTTAAACATTTAATCACTTTTCTGACGTCATTACAGTGAATCACAGCTGAAACTCTGCTGTTAATAAACGTGTCATTTAAAAGCTTCCTGTTTAATAACAAATAAAACAGCAGAATTACTGAGACAAACTCACTAAAGCTCACTGGTTATATCATTAAACCACAGAATAAAAAGTTATTACACTTACACTTACACTTACACACATTATTTACAGATAAAAAAAAACAATAAATCTTCAGTTTTAATGTTAAATAAACAACAGAGTAAAAAACATCGTGTTTAACGTGTAAAATCTCATCATTATAAAGACATCACACGCACTAAAGTCTCCTTCATGTAATAATATAACAGGGCAAAATAAAACTTATTAAATCAGGAATAAAACTTTCTCAAAATTTCACCATAGCTATTACCTTGTTTTTCCTCAAGCTGTAGCTTATCACGTAACCGGAAACGGATACAATAACATTTTACAAAATAAGAGTTTGTTTAACAGCGACACCTGCTGGATGTTAGAAATGATGAAACAACGATGAACCGGAGGAGATAATAATTGTACTGCAGACAGCCACAAGAGCGCGTCAGAGGCATTGTGGCTTCACATTATTTTCTTTATGGGATTCAGCTTGTGTGTTCTGTACATGTGAGTTTGAATCATCTACACTCTTAATATGAATGTGTAGAAAAATGACACAAATTATGTGTAGCGCTCCACTATACACATTTTGTGTAAATATGAATTAAAATTGTGTTCGAATTATTCAGCTGTTTTACACAGTAGTTATGTGTGGATTAAAATGAACACATTCATTTGTCACAGCATTTAACACACTGTGTAGATTGATCAGCTTTAACATCACACACATTCAGTGTAACTTAGAGCTTTTTCTTTCATGTCACATGTTTAATTTTAGTCAGATTTCATGAACAGCAGTGTGATTATCATCCTGTGATAATCACATCATAATCAAACTGTAATGATGGTCAAAGTCATTTTTTGTGTGACTCGTTAACGGAATACGTGTCGCTTTTAAATCGCTCGCGATCATCAAATAACTGCCTTTTACGAAGAAGAAGACGAACTTCTGAGGTAAATCACTCTTGGAACGTTTCCTAACATTAATATTATAATAGCATAGCCTTACCACTTTAACCTTTAAACACGTGTCAGTGATTAACATTTAAATCTTCAGATAGTTTAGACAAAACAGATCATTTAATACTTTTATCATTTTTAGCTTCCAGCGTTTTAGCAGGCATCAACGTTCAGCCTAAAGCTGATGTGTGTGAGTCGTGCTGTTATACAGAAATAACACAAAGCTTCTGGTCGATCAGATCTGAGCTTTCACCTTTACTGTGGGATTAAAGTCATATTAAGGGGAAATGTTTTCAGATGTTCTTCAACAATGAGGATCAGAGAAACACTTCATTTATTAAGAGTCATTATGATTAATCCACATCAGTCTGATGTAGAAATAAATTATAAAAGTGCAAATCATAATTAACTAAATAATAAAAATCCATCTGTTAAATCACTAATTCCTGATGTTAAAGTACATAAATATAGTTATACACATTTAAAATAACACTTAAATAACATGATGACATGAGATTTTACATTTCTGTTACACAATGATCAAAGCCACCAAGCAGCACAGAACAATACTGGACAGAATGTTGAGGTCAAACTGAGAGATGCTGGGGGACGTGTTAACTGTTAGATGCTGAACAGTTAAAAACAGACTTCGTGCTGTCATTTTTATTCCCCTTTCTCCCTCTCCTTCTCTCTCTCTTTCTCTCTCTCTCTCTCTCTCTCCCTCCCTCCCTCTCTCCATCACTGTGTGAGGGAGAACTGGTCCTGTTCAATGGGCTTTTTCACCCAGGCACCAAGGCCCGCTTTCTGGAAAGCTCTGATCAGAGTCTGCTTGGCTGAGTGATAATCTGCTGCACCCTGTTTGGCCTCGTGATACGTAGCAGGTCGAGCCGCTCGGATCCTCAGAGTCTGAGAAAGCTGAGAGAGAGAGAGACAGAGAAGGAGGGAGGTGTGACAGGGTGTAATAGGGTGTAGCAGAGGATATGAAACCAGATTATTGAATAACCTCATGCTGATGCCCTCAGAAGGCTCATGGAGCTGTACCTTGTCATGTAAACGAACCCAGCGGCTGTACAGGGCGTGTTTGCAGAGGTGAGACGGTCGGCCGAGGTCGTCCTTCCCTGTGGTGGCGCTGATGACTTCTAGCCCCTGATCCCCCACCGTCCAGTTTACACTGAAGTTTGGAGCTTTACCGGGCTGCCGAGCTTCTGCATTACTGATTCCTAAACACACACACACACACGAACACAAGCACAATTCCACTATAAATATAACAACACACAATTCAAATTAGCATGCTTAAAGTAAAAAAAGTAAACGATTGGAAGACAGATGAGACATTTATTAATGATTTAATTATAGTGTATTTTTATGATGATTGTGATGATGATGATGATGATGATGATGGTTGGCTGTACCGCTGAGCAGTGGTCTGTTGAGGGTGAAGGGTTGTGGTAACTCCTCTATATCTGCGACACGCTGGTACATGGCTCTGCTCAGGTGATCTGCATGGTACAGACTACCCAGGATTATACTGGAGAAATAGATCGGGCCTGAGAAATAACTCATCAGAGACCCCTGCACACCCACCACGTTCCACCTGGGGGAGTGGGGGAGAGAGCAGGAGCGAGAGAGACACCAACAGACAGACAGAGAGAGAGAGAAACAGAAAAGCGAAGGAGAGCGTGACATGAGGGAGACGTTTAACACTAGACTAACATAAGTCATTTACTCTAATTTATTCCTCTAATATTTATAATAAGTCTCCACTAATGTGCATAAACATGGGCATAAATGATATAATAATAACATTACACTGCGTATCACAATATATCAGCCATCCATTGTGTGTGAGGCAGTGTTTGTAATGGAGTGTGTGATGTATATTATGTAGATTAAACGTGTGTGTGTGTGTGTGTGTGTGTGTGTGTGTGTGTGTGTGTGTGTGTGTGTGTGTGTGTGATGTGGCTTTAATCAGAGCACTAATCAGCACTGCTGAGGGACAATTAAACCGCTGAGATCGGACAATCAGCTGGAAGTCAGTGGTGAAACTGGGAGTATTAATCAGCTTGAGAGTAAAAGTAAACAGCTGCAATACAGATGCAGGGGAAGCGGTCATGTGACATGCTGGATTTGATTACAAAGTGCAATGTGAAATGTGCATTGTTGTTGTGACGATGGTGATGAGGTCATACCTGGCGATCTTATCACTGCAGGACATGGTGAGCAGCCTCTCACCCTGCAGGACTCCATCCCACGTCTGGATGGTGTTGCTGGAGCGGACCGGGATGGTTCCCTCACCAGACTCGATCTTAGTGCGCAGCTGTCCTCTGGCTTTCCTGTTTGGGTGTCTGTCTCCCTGATCTGCTCCGAAAACGACAAACATACACATGTCACATCCTCAGTACTATAAAGCACCTTAATCTAATCTAAACACCTTAGCGTGAAATATTCAACTCGACTTCAAAGCCTTTCCTGAGAAGAGTTCATTCTGTCAACGGAGCTAAACTGTGTACAATATCTTGATCTAATATAAACTAATGCTGAATCATCAAGCGCTTTTCTGTACCCTGTACATCACAGTCATGTACATAAAGATTTTCAGCTTAATTCCTACAAAGCGCTGTGTTGTTCTATGTAGC
This sequence comes from Tachysurus fulvidraco, assembly GCF_022655615.1. Lineage (NCBI taxonomy): Eukaryota > Metazoa > Chordata > Actinopteri > Siluriformes > Bagridae > Tachysurus > Tachysurus fulvidraco. Next base: position 16,676,722 of record NC_062518.1, read on the forward strand.
TTCATGGTCCTGATGAGACGTTGTCTCACTTCACTGTGTACTGCAACACATATATACGATTAAAGGACAATAAAAGCTTCTTGACTTGACTTGACCTTTTCCTGTTAGGGGTCACCACACTGAATCATCAGTTCCCACCTAACTCTATCCTCATCATCGTCTCCTCTCACACCAGTTACCTTCATGTCCTCATTTAACACAATCAGATATCTCCTCTTTGTCCTTCCTCTTGACCGCTTACCTGGCAGCTCCATCTCCAACATCCTGCTACCAGTATAACCATCTCCCTCCTCTGTACATGTCCAAACCATCTCAATATAGTCTCTCTGTCCTTGTCCCCAAAACAGCCAACCTGAGCTGTCTCTCTGATGTGCTCCTTCCTAATCCTGTCCATCCTCGTCATTCCTAAAGAGAACCTCAACATCCTCATCTCTGCTGCCTCCATCTCTGCCTCATGTCTTTTCCTCACTGCTACAGTCTCTAACACATACAGCAGAGCTGCTCTCACTACTGTCTTCTACACCTTTCCTTTCATTCTTGCTGACTCCCTACACTCTTCTGTCACACACACAACACTCCTGGCACTTTTCTGTGACACACAACACTCCTGACACTCTTCTGTCACACACACACAACACTCCTGGCACTTTTCTGTGACACACAACACT
>NC_062518.1:16682389-16699889 GCF_022655615.1 Tachysurus fulvidraco
ACCTCCCATAATTATACTAATATACTAATTACTAATAAACAAAGTGCTTTGATAAAGTTTTTTTTTTTTTTACAGAAAGCCACATCATCAGGTGAAAAGCTGAGTGTAAATTTCTAACATTTATAACATCCTGCAGCAAAAGCTCGTTAGGTTACTTCTTTTGGGGCTCAAGGACACAGAAAAGAAAGAGAGAGGATAAGTTAAAAGGAAAAGAAAGTCAGAAAGAGAAAAGAAAGAAAGAAAGAAAGAAAGAAAGAAAGAAAGAAAGAAAGAAAGAAAGAAAGAAAGAAAGAAAGAAAGAAAGAAAGACAAGAATGAGGAATCGGTAGTTAAAGTTGGTGTTTATCCTTGTAAATAAGTAGTTATAATAAACAATCGACATGTTAAACATAAAAGACAACGAACACACGATAAGCACTTGATACGTTTAGGATTTCCAATTTTCTTTCATTTCAATGCAAACAAATCACTGAAGGTTAAATTCGATTACGTTTGAATTAACGTTACTTTGTTTAGGGCAAAGAGAAGAAATGTAACTGGCAAAAATCTAATAAAACAATTATTCCTTTAGTAAGACAAACAATAAAGCGACCACACGCAATCATGTAATCTTTCTAAACACTGGACAGCTGCGTCCGTCTCAAAGACGACTATCTACAATGCGGCAGACGTTGTTGATTAGTTTTCCATAGCGGCAGCTCCGTGTTGATGGTTAAGCTTTCTGTAAAGAGAAGTTTTTTTTTTAACGTTAACCTTTATGACAGACGTCTCCAGCGTCAGCACTTTGTAATAGTCGGAGGTAAAGCTGTAACTTCAGGACAGAGGAGTTTACACATCTCTTGTTAACACGACAAGCTGCTTTTTGTCTTATTAACTTTTAAAAGAGAGGAGGAGAAGAAGAGAGGCGGGTGAGGGGACGACTAAAAATAGAACAGTTAGACTGTCGTGATTTAATGAATTGCTGTGGAATAAAACAGAGAGGACGATGGATGTCTGACCACTTACTCATACTCTCGTCTTCATCCACGTTCACACCATGAAATGTCTGTAGATTCTGAGTGCGACCTAAAGAGAGGGGTAGAGAGAGAGAGAGAGAGAGAGAGAGAGAGAGAGAGAGAGAGAGAGAGAGAGAGAGAGAGAGAGAGAGAGAGAGATTGAGCATAACTATAAGGTGTGTGTATGAACAAAGGGAGTGACAGCTCTGAGGGTGGGGCTTCTGGGGCAGGGGGTAAAGTCATAACATCACTACAACAAAGCACAGTAATTTTAGGAGCTGAATCTGTGCATGTTTGTTTGTGTATGTTTGTGTGTGTATGTATGTGTGTGTGTATGTGTGTGAGAGAGAGACTGTGTGTGTCTGTGTGTGTTTGTATGTATTTGTGTGTGTGTGTAGGTGTGTGAGAGAGAATGTGTGTGTGTGTGTGTGTGAGAGAGAGAGAGAGAGAGAGAGAGAGAGAGAGACTGTGTGTGTGTGTGTGTGTGTGTGTGTGTGTGTGTGTGTGTGTGTGTGTGTGAGAGAGAGAGAGAGAGAGAGAGAGAGAGATTGTGTGAGTGTATTTGTGTGTGTGTGTGTGTGTGTGTGTGTGTGTGTGTGTGTGTGTGTGTGTGTGTGAGACACTGTGTGAGTGTGTGTGTGTGTGTGTGTGTGTGTGTGTGTGTGAGACACTGTGTGAGTGTATTTGTGTGTGTGTGTGTGTGTGTGTGTGTGTGTGTGTGTGTGTGTGTGTGTGAGAGAGAGAGAGTGAGAGAAAGAGAGAGAGAGAGAGATCATCAGCAGCTGTAAAATCTTTGTGACAGCTGTGATCCGGTGCGGTCCTGCAGCAGAGTGCTGGGTCTGTAGGACACACTGCTCACACTGTTTCAGCACATTATTCACACACTGGAATATAGTGTGATATTTAATACGTACTTTTACAGTAGAGAACACTGAAGTCAGGTGTGTTTTAACGTTCAGGACAGTGGAGTTACGCTTTGTGATTATTGTGAGTTCAATTTATCAACAATTTAACATACAAACTTCCTCTGGCTGCTGAGATCACTAGTGTTCCTCACAATGGTTAAGGTTCTACACCTTCAGATAAGCTGCTGCATGACTTTTCATCAGGACTTAATGCTTCTTAAAGCACACGATCCCTCATGGATTTATTAATACTGAATTATTTTGCATAAATAGCTTGTGTTTTATTTGGCATAAGAGGATTACAAGCATCAACTTTCCTTTAATACTATTTTCCTTATTAATGATCACAAAAGCTCACAGACTGTTAAAGTGCAGGTATTAAATACTTTAGTTTAATATAAAACAATATTTAAAAATAATCAAATAAAGTTAGCAGAAGTCATCAAATTCTTGTTAAAAAAATGAAACAAAAATGTGTCATGATGAAAGATAATGAAAGATAACGAAGCTCCAGAAAGTCACAATAAATATGTCCTGCTTACTCATGAGGCTGATGAATTAATGCTGCTTTATAAACTGCAGAACTGACACCAGAATAATGACTGCAGCTCCATCGGCTCATCGTTTGTAATCACGACGCTAATGTTGCTTTTATTAAATCCTTACATTTACAATCCGGATTCTTGCCTCTTGTGCAGTCACAGGGGACTCAGAGTGCAAGCTGTCGATCAATCGTGTTCATTAGAATATCAGGGCTCCGCCCACCAGAACAGTTACTGGACATTTAATATAACACTCAACTTTTCTATGATACATCAAGCATTATGTAATGAATCAGTAACTAAAAGTTGTATTGAAAGATTCCTCCTTATTAATAATATTTCAGATAATATATTAATAAATATGAAATAGATTAAGAAGTTTATTACTATTTTAATGGGCTGAGAGATATAATCATATAATATCAATATCACGATAAAGGATGTTTACGTACGCACGCACGCACGCACGCACACACAGTCTGTGCTGAATTCTACATCACTACCTGTTGCTGTATCTACTGATCTGTAGTCAAAAAAAGCAAATGTTTCAATTTCAACACAACACACTTTTCTGTGTAACATTTGTCAGCAACTCAGTGCAAAAATTGTGTCATTTAAGTTTAACTGTTTCTTATATGATCAAATATTGTGATAAATACCGCATACTGTGAAAAGACACCCACACACACCCACACACACGCCTGTACCTTTACGTTCGGAGCGTTTTTTGCGTCTCCGTTTAGACCTGTGGCGAATCAGACAGAGGTACGATGCTGCCATGTTACTCCAACACGACCAAGACATGAGCAAAGTCTGACACACACACACACACGCACAGTTATATACACCCTCCTCCCATACACACACAGTTATATACACCCTCCTCCCCCCCACACACACAGCTGCATACACCCCCACCAACAGAGGAAAAGAGGGGGGGGGAGAGGGAGAGAGACGGAGAGAGAGAAACAGAGCGAGACAGAGAAAGAGAGAGAGAGAGACAGAGAGCGATTGAGTCTGTACTACACACAGATTGGCTCTTAATAATAAAATAATATAATATATAATAAAAATAACTAGAAATTGAAAGTTCACTAAGAATCTTTTAATTCATTTCGGTTTAATCTCTATAGGTTGTAGCGTCTGGTACACGTCATTTTAGATTTCATGTCCCAGGCACCCCAAACTTCAACATCTACTGTTCAATTAACCGATGACCACTCAGTTTTACGATTTTATTGAGGGCTACACACACACCTGGCTCCAGAATGACTGGAGCCTACACAAAGACCAGATAACCCCATGCGGCTTCTCTGATTAGGGGCCCTCAACACACACACACACAAACACACACACACACACACAACACAATGAGACATTCCTTTTACTAAAAAGGATATAAAACCCGAAGACAAGGTACTCTAAGGTTCTCATTCTTATAACCCTTTCTGTAATGGTTTCTTCTTTTAAGGAAGGCTTGCCTGACTTAAAATTATTTGCTCCTTAATTTCCTGACAAGGGTGTATTTTATTCATGTGTCAGAAAACAACATTGTATTTTAAAATCAGTTATACTCTAATTACTGATCATGGCATGTTAATGTATACCTGTTCTAATGCCGTATGCCCCTTTAAGGTCTGATGTCAGAATGTATACGAAGCTATCGTTTTCTTTTTACTTCCCTAATGAAAGTGCATCTTGTTTATGTTTCATTTTTGTTTCTTTGCCTTTATAAGAACACAATATCGTATTGACATCAGTTACCCTTCGATTACTGATCTGTGTATGTAATGTACCGCTGCCGTTATACCACCATTACCCGTCATGTTTAGCATCCAAATGACCACAAAATTATCGGTTACTCGTTTTTTCAAACACTGGTGTATTTTATTTGAGCACGAAAGGTGCCATACCGTCTTAATACACCCTGGATCAAACTTTAAAGTCATCTAAAAGTTTGATAGCTAAACCACGCCCACAGACACCTGAAACAAAGGGAGTTTTTCCCTCCAAAACCTTGACCGAAGTATTGGTCAGACTTTCGGAACAGCTTGGAGACGACTCCCTCTTCCTTCAAACAAGTTCCAGCAAGCTTCACTTCCAAGAACGACAACTGCTCTGATCTTCAGGAGAACTTGGAAGAACGTCTGACCCCGCCCTAACTGACTTTTCAGAGATTTCTCTGTTGCATCCGGACACTTGCAGTAAGCCAATGCAAGTAACCGTTTCCTTTACCAACCAATTTAGATGTGTAATTTTAAGTAGGAATCTTTCATTGAATCTTAAGGTGAATTTAAGTTTCTGTGACGATTTCCCAGTTAGGGTGTGATTAATTTTGAAGTTTAAGCTTGCCATTCCTTTCCTTCCTTTCTCTAATTTCTTCTTTCCAGTCTCTTCCTCCCTTTCCCCAATTTAAATTTCTTTTGTTTTATTTTATTTTAATCTTCGTTTTCCCTATTTCTTTTGTTTGTTTGTGTAGTTAGTTTATGTTGTGTTTGTCTCATTCATTAAATGCCATATTTTTGTGCCAAATAAGTGATTGTCTCTGAGTATCTCTCACAAATTAAGGTACCTGCAATATCTGGTCTGAACTACATGCTCTATTGAGTTAATTTAATTTAAATTATACAGTATACAGTAAAAGGAAAGCGAATCTTTCTTGGCCGGGAAGATACCACCTTCATAGAATTAATAAAGGTACACGGCCTGTTCGCCGGACGAACAGACCAAATAAGCGTAACCTTAATTCCAGTACCGTTAATTTCAACTTAGGTTAAAATATTTAGAAGTCACTATAACACGTTATAGTTACTTATAAATATTTACCTTGCTACAAGGTAATATTTTGTCAATTTTTGAATCCACCCCTATTGTTAATACTATATGATTGAAAATCCTTTAAGTGTTCTTTATAGGTTTGCATTATTGATCAGAATATATAACATGGTACAGTTTAATATTCATCAGAACACTTCACGGTTTGTAAAATATATACAAGACTCGTGTAAAAGCACTGAACTGCTGAAGACATCAAGACATCATATCTGCAAAGTGTCGATGGAACCTCAGAAGCTGAAACACTGAACAGAAACTATACTACTGTAATGTACAATAATCTCACGGACATCATTATTATTGAATTACTTACATCTTCCACAAACACAACAAAGTCTGTGAACTCAATGTTAGAATTTGGTATTGATAATTTACATCTTCTTCTCACTCAGTATAATGATCTGTAAAAATAAAGCAGACCAGACTAGATGTTTGCAGTCTTTATACCATCATAAAGCAAGGCAGAAAGCAAACCTGATGCTCTGACATTCATTAAAGCAGCAGCAGGGGACGATATGAACTCACAAGTGTAGTGGTTTAACCCCATTTCCAGCACAGAGAGAGAGAGAGAGAGAGAGAGAGAGAGAGAGAGAGAGAGAGAGAGAGAGAGAGAGAGAGAGAGAGAGAGAGAGAGAGAGAGAGAGGGAGAGGAATATGATCATGCGCTGATAAACATCTGACCGCATGCACATTCCTAACAGGAACAAGCAGAGAATGATTGGAGAGTCTCTCTCACCCACACACTCACACACACACACCCTCTCTCTCTCTCTCTCTCTCTCTCTCTCTCTCTCACTCACACACACACACACACTTTCATCACAAACACATTTTTTCTTAGGGCCCCTAAGAAAGGCCCTTAACCCTCAATTACCCAGTTGTATAAACTGCAATAAAAAATGTAAGTCACTCTTTATGAGGGCATCTGCTAAATGCCGGAAATGTAAATGTATGGTTGTTTTCACATTAGTCATAATTGATGTTGTCCGAAGCTCAGTGTCCCTGAGGTCCTGCAGCATTGGTCTGGTTTCAGACTCCCTTAGTTCTGCATTTGTGTTGACCTCCACCAATTCAAACTTTAGAACCTTATTGACTAGACACACTTACTGTATTACCTATTTAATCATCTCTTTTATTAGAGTTTAAAGTCCAGCGTATCTACCTGAAGTTATTAACTGCTCATTTACAGTGATCGCACTAGATTTTATTAAATCTTACTTATTGCACCTTCAATAATGACCTTCAACATCTGTTATTAGCACACATTACATAATGATATGAAACAATAAGGATCAACAATAAGGATCTAAACCGTTCCATAAGTCACTTCTAACATTCCTTACATTCACTAAATGTTTAATGTACAAGGTCGAAAACAGAAACTTATCTTCACATTTCTCTTCATTATTACAAGCCGGAATTTACACTCGTTAAAGTAAACATATTTCTGTAGATTTGCTTTTTTCCTGCTAGTTCTAGTGGGATGGGGGAGTAAGACAAGGGATGGGCAACATGACAAAAATATAATAGTCACAATATGGTACAACATTTGTCTGATGTGTACTAACATATATAATTTAGCTTAACTTTAGAATAGTCCTCTATTCTAGATTATAACTATAGAGTTATAATAATCTCATTTCCCAGCCTTTTTAGAGATGTTCAATCCTGGAATTAAGGAACTAAAATGTGGTTTCATTCCATCTTATTCATCTCAGAGTTATTACTCCTTACATGTACAAATACAGTTGCCTACATTCTACATCCTTGATTTCATGGAGGATTTTTACATCATTTATCTACAGCACGTATGGCTTGTCTTTTGTCTTTCAACTTATTTGAACATAAGAAGTGATTAAACCATACTTCAATCACCCCCCCCCCCCCCACACACACACACACACACAGAATGGCTGACCTCAGATATCAGTGTAACTTCAGCACTCCCAAGGGTCTCATACACCAATACTGAGATCTGAGATGAAGATAAAAGGTGTGTGCGCGTGTGCGTCCGTGTGTGTGTGCTTCCGTGTGTGCATGCGTGCGTGTGTGTTTGTTCGTGTGCATGTGTGCGTGTGTGTGTGGTGTTATATGAAGATAATTAAGATAGGATATTGCCATAAAGCAGAGTAACTTTTAAAACGTGGTTTACTTTCCTATAAAAGCATGACCCAATCTTTTTTATTCCTCTTAAACCACGGTGAATGGCTAAATAAATTCTAGTATAATATCATAATACTTTTTAACCATTTATAGTTACATTCAGTGTTGCAGAATGTCTACAAAACTGTTTATCACTAACAGCTGCGAAGGGTAAACCTCGTCTTACGTCTCTACAACAACACGTTCGCGTAGAGAATATAAAACTCTTTTAATGAGCTGTTCCGTGATAATATACTAGAACAATAGCTGCTGTTATAGAGAAATAATCAACACCTTCTGACCAATCATAATGCAGAAGTTAATCTGAGACCACAGCTAGCGTTCAGTTTAGAATAAATACATACTGAATATTTTACTCCTATAAACTTCTCATGTCAAGACGACTGGACAGAAAATTATTTTTCCATAAACGATTTTGCTTTTTATTTATAGAACTGTGTAAAAATTGAAAATGTGTTCTGTGTATTTACAAAAAGTCTGTTTAATCAGATTACTTCAATTTATAAGATTTACTTCAATTTCTTTTTTTTAGAAATATTCTATAATCTGAAATGATCAGTGTCAGTTTCTTAATAAAGAGGTGGGATTCAGGGCTGGAATAGTTTCAGGGGTAAACAGAGAAACAAGCATGCTAATAAACTGCATGGAAAATCTCACAAGACTCGCTCCATATGCCCTTCAATTTCTCACTACATCAGTTAAGAAGTAATAACCAGTGAATAAACATAATGAACCCATTAACATGCTCATGTTCTATATTTCTCGTTCCTCTGTAAATATCTCCGCTTATAAACGAACTTCAGTAGAATTATTTATTTGGATTCGTTCTTCCTTTGCTCAACTACATCACGGTCTCTGATGCTGGTATATGTAGTCGAAGATAAACCCTTACCGAAGATAAACTCTAACACTGCATCATTTACATGCTGAAGAAATTTGTCCCTACCTGTTTTCTCATCACTCCAAGATCTTCTCCTGTCCAGCCGTGTCAGGATTTTCTCCTAGCTTTTCATTACATTCCAGGATATCAGGCTTCAAAAGTGATACTAAGCTGTACCTGTCCTCAGAAGAGACGCTGAACAGGATTATGGCGTCAGCTTCTCCAAAAATGAACCTGCTATAAGTTTGTCTAAAATAAGGGCTTCTAAAAAAGAAAGAGATTTCACCTCAGGAGCACAGACAGTGTCCAGACCTGCCCTGAATGTAGCTCAGAGGAGATGTTAGTTCACATAAATACTGTACTTCATTTTCATATCATATATTTACATACAAATATAATCATTGTTATATCCTAACATAATTGAAGGGTATTAAAAGAATGATTCTAATAACCAACTAAAATTAATTAATACGGAAATATATATATATTTTATGCAAATGGTTTAAATGTATTTAATAACTTACTGAAAATTTTATATATATATATATATATATATATATATATATATATATATATATATATATATAATAAATGTTTAATAATAACTGATGTTATTAATATATATATATATATATATATATATATATATATATATATATATATATATATTTTAACAATTGCCTCTTTATCCTTTTATATTCAAATCTTTTTTTTATTTAAAAATATGATTATGTTCATAATTGTAAGAAATTTAACATAATGTGTGAGAAATATCTTAAAAGTATTTTATAGTATAGTATAGTATTTATATGACATTTATCTGATTTATGAGTAAATACAATCGAACGACACATTTAACCCTCCCTCCTGTTACGTTTACTATAAAACCAATCAGAGACGACAATGACTTATAAAGTCTGTTTGAATATTCAGCACAGTGGGATTGTGTTATTACGAACACGTCTGATGATCATCAGCAGCTCTGTGTCCCGTTACAGGGAGGCTGATGAGGGAATCAGCATTTCTGTTCTCTTGGGGAAAAATCTATTTCGTGACAACTGCTACTTATTTTTAATTGCAAGAAATCCATCCCATAATAAGCAGTCTGTGTAAGAGTAAAAGTGGATCCTGATAAATCCTGATTTTAAAAATATAACTCTGGCTCTGGCTCATGTTAAGCGCAGGAGGGAGTGGGAATGAGAGGTAAAGAAAATGGGTCAGTTTTATTTCAGCGACATTTATTTCATCACCTCTGTGATATAAATATGAATTTTAAAAATAGGATTACACCATTTCCTTAGGATTCGCACTCCTTCACTCTGATGCTTTTGTCTCTTGCTCTATCTATTTTATTTTTAAAAAATGCAGCTCGTCCTTTAATCCTGTCCTCCAAAGGCAGCCTGCTCTAAATCACAGGTGATGAATCATCCATCTACACATTTTTATTCTGGTGTCTTCGTGACTGGCCAATAAGTAAATAAAGCATATTGTAATACCGGCTAACATTACGTTTAAAACTTACAAATCGTTTAGACACCATGAGAGGAGCTGAGCTCCATCTTCAACACACAAGACTGTGGTATTTATCTCCAAACTAGGTTTACGTTTCTGATGCGTTATCATTTCTATATTCTAACAGCTCATTCACAGGGACTTGTACAGCAGTAATAATAAACAAAATTGTATTTTTAACAAAGGAAAAAAACAACAATTATTTCTATGGTTTAAAAGTGTAGTAAAGTCTTTAGTACAGAGTTTACACTGTTTTGCAGTTTCTCAGTAATATGACATGGTGAGATTTTTACCATTATAAAATTCTGAAAGAGAATAAAGAGACTAGGGAGGTAATGACTGTTTATAGCTATAACGTATGGATGCTCCTCAATTCTGAATTCTTTACCTACAAACTGTGTCTCTCATTAATAAATTAAACAATGAAAATGACCTGTGGGCTACAGTATATCACACTTTTGGTTAAAGACATATTTCAAATAAAAAGTCAACAGAAAGCCGATATTTTTGATATTTGAAAGATGATTGGATAACACCCCCAGCCCAAACGGCTAACGCTCATCCTGAGAAATCCTACTACAATAGAATTTTGGAGGCTTTACATTTTTGGACATTTAAGAGCAAACGTTGGATCCATTTTTAATATTTGTATATATATATATATATATATATATATATATATATATATATATATATATATATATATATATATATAAAATGGTCTGTGCACAAATAGACAGGTGTAGCAAAAAAGAAAAGATAAAAAAGATAAAATGATTTGCAGCATATGAAAAGGAACACAGACGAGACAATACGTGCTGTTGATATATTAGACACATACAGTGATGAAGTCTTCACTACACATAACCTGACTGGAACTGTGTGCTGATATTTGATCAGATTTTACTCACCGCCATTTTCATTACTTATATATTAGGGTTTATTTTCTTATTATTATTGTTGTTGCTATTATTATTACTGTTATTATTATGATTATTATGTTATTGTTGTTGCTATTATTATTACTATTATTGTTCCTATTATTATGACTGTTATTATTATTATTATTATGTTATTGTTGTTGCTATTATTATGACTGTTATTATTATGTTATTGTTGTTGCTATTATTATTATTATGTTATTGTTGTTTCTATTATTATGACTGTTATAATTATGATTGTTATTATTATTATTATTGCTATTGTTATTATTATTATTATTATTATTATTATTATTATTATTATTATTATTGTTATAATGATGATGATGTTCCTCAAACTGCTCTCACTGAGCCTGTGTTTTATACAGAACCCTCAGCAGCTCGGTCTCATGAGCTTATGCAGGTCTACTGAAAGTTGTTTCCCTCCTGATTGACTCCATGTTAAACTCACTTTTCTCTGACAGACTGTAGCACTAAATCAACACCAAACACAATATGACATATCGCACATATAACGTTACAATACCTGTTTTAATCCGCGAGTCTACATAAAACAACAAACATCTGTCTAATAATAAACACTTCTGTTTACTGATATGGTGCAGGTTTAGTAAGTAAGGAAGTCTCGTATAATAATGACTTATCTTAACATAAATAAGTGTATTAAATGTAATGGAGAGAAAAAGCAAGGGAGCGAATTTTAAGTGACAACAGATAAGATGTTCAGAAATAAATATAAATGGATAAAAAAGTATGACGTGTCATTTTTAAAGTGAATAATTTGGGACGTGATTTTACTGTAAAATAAACAACCTATAAAAATAACATTTGGGTGAAAACATAAAAGTCTGATAAAGTGTCAGGATTTGATTTTTTTACCCAGAAGCGTTTATCAACATAAGAAACTTTAAATAATTTTAAGTACAGATAAATCATCATGTTTTATTTATTTATTTGCTGAATGTGTTTATTCACTCCTAAAACATATAATTTCGCACCATATTCTTTTGTGTGTGTGTGTGTGTGTGTGTGTGTGTGTGTGTGTGTGTGTGTGTGTGTGTGTGTGTGTTAACCCTCACTGAGCACTCAGAATTTGATCGTGCACTATTTGTATGTGATGATCTACGGTCTTAAGCCCATTAGGTGCTAAGTGAACACTTTTTTACACACTCACTACAGCCTGTAATGTGTTTCTTATCCCATTACGGCCGCGCGCGTCTCCTTTATAACGCTTTCAGTCTGCAGTGCGCGAGTGCCTTCAACCGCGCGAGGGCTTTTAAACTCACCGCACGAGCGCCACTTAAAAAAAAAACGATTAAAAAAAAACGATTAAAAAAAATTCATTAAATATATATGACAGAAAATAACTGAACACCGAGGCAACTTGTGTTGTGTGTTATAACCGCTTTCTGACCAAACTGATCGAATAATAATCCGTTAAATAAACGTAACCTGACCATTTAAATAGAACATATATATTATACTCACGTTACCAGAGAGAGCCGGTGCACGAGACGTGTCGTTATGCTAAGCTAACACTTCAGCGTCGCTGTCACACACACGATGCGTCATTAATACACATTTACTCTTAATAATCAGGTAAATAAACCCGGACTGCTATTTAATAACTACATTTAAACATATTACTGCAGACATCACCGTGTTACACCGAGCAGAGGTTTATTTATGAGGCGATTCGCTTAGTGTGAAAGATGTAGGACGGTTAAAACTCGGGGGCGGGAACTCGGGGGCGCGCGGATCACCTGATTGGCTGCATCATGGGCGGGCTTTAAAACAATGACGGGTTATTATTGGATGATGATCGTATGACAGGTGCGTTGTGCTACGCTATTGGCTGGAGAAGAGGCGCAAACGTTTTGATTTTCCAAAGGCGGAATTTTATAACACACTATAATAATACACACTCACCTGTTCGGTCACAATAAAATATACTTTATTTATTTTTTATTAATTCTCTGGTCAACTCTGTTAGTGTTAGAAACAGCATAACCTAACAGATAAATAGTTTAGATTTTTTTTTCCTTTTTAAAAAAAAAAAAAAAAAAAACAAGATTCGTTTAAGCAGATTTGCATATATTTGTATAATAAGATTGATTCTGTAATTAAATGATTAATTTCACCATGAAAACCTATACTTTTATTAAAATCAAATACTTTAAATGAAAAAAAGAAATGTTTTCTTCCAAGAACCGTTAAAAAAATCAGTCATAAAATGTCATTTTTAAGTAAAAAAAAAAAAACCCTGATCATTTGGAGAAATTCCTCTAATAGTAATAAACTATTTAGAAACAGGACTAGATCTCATTTAGAAAGATGAGATTTGTGGTCGTGAATACGAGGGGAAAATATATCTACGGTTTACAGCACCAAAGTCCTTTAATGCACAGAAACTGTTGACTTTTGATATGTTATTGCTACAGATGAGGAAAGATGAGATACAGATGGACTTTATTTAAAAAAATTATTTATAAGAAGTTTTAATGTCTAATTTTAATCAAACCTTGGAATATAGCCTGTGGTCATGTCAGGAGCTTTATATACATGTGTATATGTATGTATATATCTTTTTTCCCCACCGATTATGGAAAATTGCACTATAATCTCTTTGGACAGCAGGCAAAGTGAGAAAACAGAATGATTCCCTGCTACTAACCACAGTATCCTGTTTTACTGGAACTAACAGCAGGTGGGTCATTATGTTTGGTCAAGTAGGTTACATCGGCGCCATGGGGAAAGAAAAATCAAATGGCAGGTAGGTCAATATTTTGTCCATTAAAGAGCCATTTGCTTTCTAAGATTAATTAGCCAATTAGTTCAGCAAGTCATAGACGAAGTAGCAGCCTATTCTTTATCATTTCATCTGCTAAATCTCAAACGGCTCTTTATTCCCTATACAAGCGTCCTACATAGTGTACAGCTCCTACTCTTTATATAAACTCCTTATATAAGTGGCCCACATAGTCTACTTTCAGAATTAAATAACATTACCTCAGACTGGAGAAATGGATAGAAAAATGAGGAAAAGGCAGAGATCTGGATCTCGAAAACTTGCACATGATTCTGATTGGCCAGAAGGATTTGATTCACGTTTCCAACAGCAGCTCTTCAGACACTTGTGAAGGTTTAATGCACCGGTTCTATTATATTGTTTAGTGAATGTAACTATACATGAAAGTTTTGAGGTACTTTAACAAATAAAAGAATTGTAATTGTTGAAAAATGACTGTGGAATGAGAGGAATAAAACACTTGCGATGTTACAGGAAGTAATCCACTATACGGTGATGACGGTGACAGAGCTTCGTCCCACCACCCCGTCAGACTGTTTCCCTTTAACAGCACCACACATGCCGTTATGTGTTTATTACACACTTATTGTTCCTTAAAAGAATACAACCCATATTTTGAGTCCTAATAAACAAACTCAACAATCGTTAGCTAATTCACACGGATCTGAGTTCAGCCTTGTGCTTGTTATCAGACTCACACTGTGGTCACACTGCGGCATCAGACTCACACTGGCCGGTGTGTGGGATCAGTGTTAAAGCCGGAGATCAGAATCTAACCGGAGCGTTTTGCGCCTTGACGTTCCGAGCTCTTGTTGCTCTGCCAACATGTCTCTACCGCTCTCTGATGGTTTATTAATGAAAGCTAATGGCCTCTCTCTCTCCGTCTCTGCACTGTATCGATCACATTAGTCTATCAGGAGCCTAACGGGGCGTCAGGGTGATCCATCAGTCACAGCGGATCCCCTTCGGTCCTGCACCTCCAGCTCATACGCAGTGCGCTTCCTGCTCTGACGCACCTCCTATCAGTTCCTCAGATCACCAACACGTCTGGTCTGAGGGTAAAGTGGGTGCAGCAAAGCAGGAAAAATCACTGACACTCATGAAACATGAACATGGCCCATGACCCTGACTCGGAATTTCAGAGGCGAATGAAACAAGAAAAATTATTCACAGGAAAAAATAAAATCTAAAGCGTTTATGTGGAAAATAAAAAGTCATTTGGAGAGAAAACCACATGAAAGATGAATAAACTCCACATGAAAACGTCACCATGAAGACATTACTGGATGTTGGGGAACATCACAGACTTTCCCTTTAACATGAACATCTGGGAATTGATTTGTAAACTGTTCATTTATTATTGTAATATTGTATTTTGCAGAAGTGCAGAGATGATGAGGTTCTCACAGAGAAACAATCAGAGCCACACAGAGGAACATCTCCAGGTTCTTCTCTTTTATCTGAATCCCAGCACTGGGAATAATAATGGAAGAACTGGCAAAGACTGGGAGATACATTACTCTCTCATTCTCTTTCTCTCTCACACACACACACACACACACACACACACACACACACACATTCTCTCACGCGTGCACACACTCAGTCTCGCTCACACTCTCTTATTCTCTCTCTCACACACACACACACTCTTATTCTCGCTCACACACTCACTCTCGCTCACACACTCACTCTCGCTCACACACTCACTCTCGCTCACACACTCACTCTCGCTCACACACTCACTCTCGCTCACACACTCACACTCTTATTCTCTCTCACACACTCACTCTCGCTCACACACTCACACTCTTATTCTCTCTCACACACTCACACTCTTATTCTCTCTCACACTCTCACACTTATTGATTATGGAGGAGTCTGCAGAAAGTGGGCGGAGTTAACTCTGCTCGTCTTCCTGTTTGAGGCGTTTCCTCAAATGTTGACCAATCACACTGAAGGGGTTGGACTTGAAGGTAGAGTCTTTCATCACTTCACTGAAGCGGGACATTTCCATCTCACTGCAAATCAAAACACACAGAACAGTATGCTTAAAACACCACTCAGACAAACAAACACAGACACGGACACACGCACACACACACACACACACACACACACACACACAGGCACGCACACACACACAGGCACGCACACACACACAGGCACAGGCGCACACACATACACAGACACACACAAGCGCACACGGACCCGTACACAGACACGCACACATACACAGACAGACACAGACGCACACACACACACACACAGACAGACACAGACGCACACACACACACAGGTGTGCACACATACACAGACAGACACAGACGCACACACACAGACACGCACACATACACAGACAGACACAGACGCGCACACACACACACACACACACACACACACGTGCACACATACACAGACAGACAGACGCACACACACACAGACGTGCACACATACACAGACAGACACAGACACAGACGTGCACACATACACAGACACACACAAGCACACACAGACCCATACACAGACACGCACACAGACACAGACGCACACACGCACTCAGACAGACATAGACACAGACGTGCACACATACACAGACAGACACAGACACGCACAAGCACACACAGACCCATACGTAGACACGCACACAGACACAGACGCACACACGCACTCAGACAGACATAGACACAGACATGCACACATACACACACAGACACACACATACACAGACAGACACAGACGCGCACACAGACACAGACACACACAAGCACACACAGACCCATACACAGACACGCACACAGACAGACATAGACACAGACGTGCACACATACACAGACAGACACAGACACACACATACACAGACAGACACAGACACACACATACACAAACAGACACAGTCGTGCACACAGACACAGACACACACAAGCACACACAGACCCATACACAGACACGCACACAGACACAGACGCACACACGCACTCAGACAGACATAGACACAGACGTGCACACATACACAGACAGACACAGACACACACATACACAGACAGACACAGACACACACATACACAAACAGACACAGTCGTGCACACAGACACAGACACACACAAGCGCACACTGACCCGTACACAGACACGCACACAGACACAGACGCACACACGCACTCAGACGCACACTTGCACTTATACTTGTGTGATTCTGCCTTTGTCATACATTAGTTTGCGTTTCTGTGCTGGCTTCATCTGACAGAAATCTGTGGGCTCTGGTTTCTTCTTCACCAAACTGAGAGAGAGAGAGAGAGAGAGAGAGAGAGAGAGAGAGAGAGAGAGACAGATACAGAGGGGGTGTTAGGGTGTTTGTAGAAAGATTGAATGTTTATATCTGGAGGAATTTAACAAACATTCTCTTTAATATGAATAAATCAGTGCAGTTCATTGTGTGTGTGTGTGTGTGTGTGTGTGTGTGAGAGCTGTTACTCGTACCCTTTCTGTTTCTTGGAGCTGGGCGCTCTGATAAAGGAGCAGAGCTCAGGAAGTGCATCAGCCAATATCCTCATATCCCCGACGATGGGCGTGGCCTTGCGGCGTGCGAGCGCTGCCTGCTCCTCACGGGCCAGTTTAATGCTGCTGATCTCTAACGAGAAACACAGAGTGTCGCATCACAAACACAAATCTAACACCATGTCCGAGGGCTCTTCATGTCCGACGTTAAAACTCTGTAACTTTGTGCTTAAGACATTAGAAAGAATTGACACCTAATATTCTCATACTGTTGCTAGGCAACGGGAAAACGAAACGCGTACATTTCAACAGTACACTGCACTGAGCGTTGTGCGCTAACTAATCTTCAGTTCCGTCGTACTGAGGAACGACAACGCTGGTTGAACAGCAAGCTAAATCTGTACTTATCTGTCTTAGTCAT
>NC_062518.1:16704889-16712389 GCF_022655615.1 Tachysurus fulvidraco
AGAACGTGACGGTGTGTGATCAGTGCAGGTTGTGTACACATGTGTGTCTGCTCCTTTCACCAGACTCAGTGTGTGTGTGTGTGTGTGTGATCAGTTGTTACATGCTGCTGCTGCTCTCTATCGGTGGAGAAACGTAACACTTAAACAGAACAGTGACATCAATACCAGTTAAAGCCATCAGTCAGTGTGAGTCTCACCTCGGGGTTGTTCTGCTGGTTGTTCTGCTGGTTGTTCTGCTGGTTGTTCTGCTGGAGACTCAGGAACACTAAGAGTCTGAACCAGAGCTTCAGGAGGAATTACAGTACCAACAAAAACCCCTTTGGGGAAGTTAAAGGCCTGTTTGTGGGGCAGAAAGAAGTGATTAAACCTCCAGTGACCTTCATCGTACTGACATGACTAAAGTGCATAGGACAGAGTTCACATGTCGTTATATGACTTCCTTTATATTCACCATATGTTATAATTATATAGAGGGAAAAGGAGGGAATCGATGCTGTGGGATAAACAATAGAGAATTTGTTAATGGTTTAATGGCATGTTTATGACATCAGTGAACATCTGATGTAAAGTAATAGCACTATGTAAAGAGGGTGGATATGGATTATAACACATTATAGCCCATGTAAAGAGGGTGGATATGGATTATAACACATTATAGCCCACGTAAAGAGGGTGGATATGGATTATAACACATTATAGTCTCTGTAAAGAGGGTGTATATGGATTATAACACATTATAGTCTCTGTAAAGAGGGTGGATATGGATTATAACACATTATAGCCCACGTGAAAAGTGTGGATATGGATTACAACACATTATAGCCCCTGTAAAGAGGGTGGATATGGATTATAACATATTATAGCCCCTGTAAAGATGGTGGATATGGATTATAACACATTATAGCCCCTGTAAAGAGGGTGGATATGGATTATAACACATTATAGCCCCTGTAAAAAGGGTGGATATGGATTATAACATATTATAGCCCCTGTAAAGAGGGTGGATATGGATTATAACACATTATAGCCCCTGTAAAGAGGGTGGATATGGATTATAACACATTATAGCCCATGTAAAGAGGGTGGATATGGATTATAACACATTATAGCCCATGGAATGATGGTGGATATGGATTATAACACATTATAGCCCCCGTAAAGAGGGTGGATATGGATTATAAAACATTATAGCCCATGTAAAGAGGGTGGATATGGATTATAACACATTATAGCTCTTTACTGGAGCTGTTATAGTCTCTCTCTCACACACGCTCTCTCACACACACACACTCTCTCTCTCTCTCTCTCTCTCTCACACACACACACACACACACACACACACACACACACACACACACACTCTCTCTCTCTCTCTCTCTCTCTCTCTCTCTCTCTCACACACACACACACACACACACACACACACACACACACTTACTTATTATTTACATACACATACACATAGCGCTGCATTTAACCAAACAGGAGAAAACACAAACAGGGTCCATCCTCTGTCCCCCTACACTGCCCCTGGGGTGCAGGGGCATAAGTTTACACCCCTTTGTAGTGCACGTGTTTATCCAGCATGTAAACAGCAGTAAGTTTATCACTAAAGCACTTCCTCACCTGAACGTCTGTGGGTTTAACAGCTGATCGTGTTGGTGTGATGTTTACAGGTGATGTTCGGATCTGTTCCTCATCATGTAGCAGAGATGAAGCACTTTTCTCAGGTCTGAGCTTCACCGCATCGTGGTGACGTTTCTGTCGCTCTCGCTTTATTTTCCCCATTTTGTGTCGTATAAACGTGTGAAGTGTTTCTGTAGGGCTTCACACACGCGGCGTCGGGTTTATTTACACGTCACAGAGTTCACTACATAGTGAGCAGAAGCCGTTATGTATCACTACACTGTAGTGAGCTAAAGTAGTGACCTGGACAATATTTGGGCTGCTGCTACCTTCACAACTTTGTGGTGCGACGGTTAAAAGGGTCCGGAGTAAAGCGGAATCTGTGACTTCGGTTCCTGTGCAATATTGTTCCGCTTCTGTATTAATTAAAAAGTCTTTTTATATCATTCAACTACAAATTACACGTGTTTATATTTATACAAATAGTACATAAGGAAGTGCAGAAACAGACAGACCGGACAGTTGAAGATTGAAAAATGACCAGATTTCTTTTTTCAAAAATTGTCCTTTTTTTTTTAAATTGTGTGTGTGTGTGTGTGTGTGTGTGTGTGTGTGTGTGAGAGAGAGAGAGAGAGAGAGAGAGAGAGAGAGAGAGATAGATAGATAGATAGATAGATAGATAGATAGATAGATAGATAGATAGATAGATAGATAGATAGATAGAGAGTGTGTGTGTGTGAGTGTCTGTGTGTATGTGTGCTTGTGTGTATGTCTGTGTGTCTATGTATGTGGGTGTGTATGCATGTGTGTGTGTGTGTTTGTGTCTATGTATGTATGTATGTCTCTGTGTGTGTGTGTGTGTGTGTGTGTGTGTGTGAGAGAGAGAGAGAGAGAGAGAGAGAGAGAGAGAGAGAGAGATAGAGAGAGTGTGTATGTGTGTGTGTGTTTGTGTGTGAGTGTGTATGTGTTTGTGTGTGTATGTATGTGTGTTTATGTCTATGTATGTGGGTGTGTATGCATGTGTGTGTGTTTGTGTCTATGTATGTATGTATGTCTGTGTGTGTGTGTGTGTGTGTGTGTTCCTAACAAAGTGGACAGTGAGTGTAGATAGATAAGTAAGTAAATATAAACACATTTTTAAAACAAATATGATGAAAATAAAATAACTTGATAATTGATCACTATGGTGTGTAAATGGTACGGTGTGTAAATGGTAAATTGTGTAAATGGTACAGTGTGTAAATGGTAAAGTGTGTAAATGGTACGGTGTGTAAATGTGTACAGTGTGTAAATGGTACGGTGTGTAAATGTGTACAGTGTGTAAATGTGTACAGTGTGTAAATGGTACGGTGTGTAAATGTGTACAGTGTGTAAATGGTACGGTGTATAAATGGTACGGTGTGTAAATGGTACGGTGTGTACGGTTCTGTGCTGTTTAGGTTGGTGTTCTATAATAAGGTTGGAAAACTGTCTGGAATCTTAATCAGGCTGGTGATGATAAACAATTGAGCTTAAAAGAGCCGGATATCTTCATCATAACAATCACATACAAATCACAGACACATACTCAAAATGATCTTTATTCCTGTCTGTGTGGCAATAAACACATGATCAAGTGGAGTCACGATTCCTTTAGGACTCTTTATAATAAACCACAAGAACAGCAGAGCGTATAAAAATAATACTATTGAGCAGCAGTGTGAGGATACGAACTCAGACCTGATACCATTAAACATTCCTCTAATAGCAAAGTTCTGATGATTTGTTTATAATCTAATCTTCTAAATCTTTTATCACTGGTTGTGTGCAGTATATGAACATCAATTCATCCAAATCGGTCAAAAATAGTAAATATCAGAAGACGGACTATTGTACCTAGGGCACAGAAACGCTGCCTTGTCAGGAATAAAACATACAGGCAGCTCTTTTTAATACCACAATATCGCGTCAAATTTAATATTAGCACGTATCTTATTAATACTTACGTTAGGAAGTCTGTGCAAAAAGAAAGTATTTGGGACTTCATGATGAATCAATATTATTAACTGCTGCTAATTTTAGTGCTGTATAAGTGATACAGGATGTGTGGGGATGTTTAGTCTCGGTCACATGCGTCAATGTATTCAACACAACAACAAACACTGTGTTTGATGAAGATTTGTTAAAGGTGCGGTCTCCGATGTTTGAGAAATGCTTCAGAAAACCGAGTCGGGCCGACAACAAAACAAATACAAAACAAACGTGTAGACAATGATCAGAAAGGGGCGTGTCTTGTCGATATAGGCGGAGAGAGTGTTCAGTGTGCGTGTGTGACACTAGCAGAAAGCGATTTTAACATCGACATGGAGGATAAAAACAAAGAAGGAAAGAGAAGAAAGACTTACGATAAGGCAAGAAGTAGGACGTGTTAATATAGGATCAGCTTTCCAGCGCTGGAGAGAACTGAAGGAGCAGGAAGTTGGACACATATTCACAGGTTGGAGTTTCCCGAGTCAATAACTCCTGAGCTAAATGCTGTTACTACACAAATAACACCTCTTTTCTATCGTAGTAATGTAGAGAGGAAGCTACAACCGCGTTTTGTGTAGTAACAGCGTTTAGCTCAGGAGTTTTTGACTCTGGAAACTCCGACCTGTGAATATGTGGCTGACTTTACTTAAGACGCTGAGGTGCTTTTTTCCTTCTCGATAGGTGAGTAACGTTGGTTTTGCTTTGTTACATAGAACTAATACATGCCTTTGTCCTTTACATGATTATGCTTGTGTGTCATTTTTGCTTGTTTGTTTATCTACAATCGTTTTGTTCTTCCCTTCAGCTATGATAAAGACACATCTCTTTCTGTTAGTCGCCCGGGTTACGTATGTAACACGTATGGGCGGAGCTATCGATACAGGGGTGGGACCCGTTTGGGTTAGGGGCGTGTTTGTTTTGGTGATTTTATATGTCAACATTGGCTTTCAAAAATCGGAGACCGCACCTTTAAGTGTGAGTACAGAGTGATGTAAGGTGTCAGGTCTATATTTATATTGAGTATATTTATATTCTCTATATTGTATGTTTTCTCTACAAAACCTCAGAGACACACCGACTGCTCCAGATCCAAGCCGTAAGTCACGCGATCATAAAGTTAAGATCTAAAATAAGAACGTTGCTTTTCACACTTCACAGTGCTGCAGAACAATCGACACTGAAATATTGTATCCAAGCGGTTTTCTGAGTGTATGGGGGATATAAAAAGTAAAAACGTTTGGCGCACTATTATAACTCGTACATCTATAGAACATAAAGCTACACAATATAGTTTTAACAAAAATAAACAAACAAACAAACAAACAAACAAATAAATAAAGCACCTGCTGTAGTTACAGTTCTGTGTGTGTTTGTGTGGTAACAATGATGCCGGATGAGCCGGAAGACTTGGAGTGTGTGGGCTCTGTGTGTCTGTGTGTGTGTGTGTGTGTGTGTGTGGGTGTGTGTCAGTGTGTGTGCGCATGTGTGTGTGTGTCCTCTGGAGACAGTCTTTCTACTCGGAGCAGGTGTTAAGTTGCGTCTTTAATCCTGATGTGAATAAAGAGTGAGGATGGAGGGATGCTGGTGCCGTCCTTGGACAGGAGGTGAATGTGACGATAACCTGAAATTAAAAATAAAATTAAACTAAAATCTATAAACTATACTAATCTATAAACACACACACACACACACACACACACACACACCTTGCTGTATACAGGACAAAGGCAGTGTGTACTGTCCTACAAAGTCGTTCTTTGATGTTTTGTCGTAATCCTCCACCACAAAGCGCACCAGAGCCAGTTCAGGTACATGAACAGTGAAGATCAGTGTGTCGTTCCATGTGGGGTTAAAACCTGCAGGGGGACGAAGACGAAGTGAAACAGAGCGAAGGGAAACGCAGGAAACAGAACTGCTCTGAACTGAGAGAAACACAACACAAGAGTAAAGTGACACATGGTGTGTTGTGTAGAATTAGTGTTGTGTTAAATGTGACACATGTTGTGTAGAATTACTGTTGTGTTAAATGTGACACATGTTGTGTAGACTCAGTGTTGTGTTAAATGTGACACATGGTGTGTAGAATTACTGTTGTGTTAAATGTGACACATGGTGTGTAGACTCAGTGTTGTGTTAAATGTGACACATGGTGTGTAGAATTACTGTTGTGTTAAATGTGACACATGGTGTGTAGACTCAGTATTGTGTTAAATGTGACACATGGTGTGTAGACTCAGTGTTGTGTTAAATGTGACACATGGTGTGTAGACTCAGTGTTGTGTTAAATGTGACACATGGTGTGTAGAATTACTGTTGTGTTAAATGTGACACATGGTGTGTAGACTCAGTGTTGTGTTAAATGTGACACATGGTGTGTAGACTCAGTGTTGTGTTAAATGTGACACATGGTGTGTAGACTCAGTGTTGTGTTAAATGTGACACATGGTGTGTAGACTCAGTGTTGTGTTAAATGTGACACATGGTGTGTAGACTCAGTGTTGTGTTAAATGTGACACATGTTGTGTAGAATTACTGCTGTGTTAAATGTGACACATGTTGTGTAGAATTACTGCTGTGTTAAATGTGACACATGGTGTGTAGAATTACTGTTGTGTTAAATGTGACACATGGTGTGTAGAATTACTGTTGTGTTAAATGTGACACATGTTGTGTAGACTCAGTGTTGTGTTAAATGTGACACATGTTGTGTAGAATTACTGTTGTGTTAAATGTGACACATGTTGTGTAGACTCAGTGTTGTGTTAAATGTGACACATGTTGTGTAGACTCAGTGTTGTGTTAAATGTGACACATGGTGTGTAGACACAGTGTTGTGTTAAATGTGACACATGGTGTGTAGATACAGTGTTGTGTTAAATGTGACACATGGTGTGTAGACTCAGTGTTGTGTTAAATGTGACACATGGTGTGTAGACACAGGGTTGTGAGTGTGTTACTAGAGGACCGTTATTTTCGATGTGGCGTGTCTCCTGTTTGGCCTGATCCTGAGGGACTCCATGAATCTCCACTCGCACCAGTGGGTCAATGATGGAGCCTTCCTTCATGTTCACCTTGGGCAGCTGCTGACCACTGATCACCTACACACACACACACACACACACACACACACACACACACACGTCCCTACAGTGTCATCAGCCTCATGTACAGATTTTAGTATCACCCCCAATCAGCAGGACGTGTACCTTTACACTGAGTGAGACAGGCGTGTACCCGTCCCGGTTAAGTGGGTGTTCTGGGTCGAACCTCTTCTCTGTGTGTCGCATGAACGGCGGCTTGAGCACATAACCACAGCGTGCGTTCTGACTGAACAGACCGTCGTTCAGATCCATCTCCACGCCGGCCGTCTGGAAGTTCAGAGCCACTGAGGGACGAGTAAAGATGTGGATTTAGATCTGGAGCTATGTAGAATGTACAGAACGTGCTCCAGTGTCTCCTTAACTGTGGATGGAATGAAATCATCTGCTCACCGATTTGGCACCCTGCGTTCCACATCTCCTGTGGGTTAAAGTTGGACGAGTCGGTCCTCAGGCCGCTGGGGTAAATCCGGGTCAGCTGGCGTGCGTTATGTAGCACAAACTCTGCTCCTGTTACAGACAGAACTCTACTAAAACACCGAGGAATTTATTTGTTGGAAAGCAAAAACATGGTCGTCTGGTTCTCCGACTCGGACACCGTAATAAACGGCGTGTTTAAAATGTAGGTCCAGATGTTAAACCATTTCACCTCCTTCCTTTATGTGTTTCCTGGCTTTGGACTCGGTGAAGGACGACACTTCGTAGAACCTGGAGTGGACACGAGAATGTTTGAAGCCGTTGAAGCGTACGCTCCTGCAGTACACCA
>NC_062518.1:16719889-16734889 GCF_022655615.1 Tachysurus fulvidraco
CCCCGTGACCCGAGGTAGTTCGGATAAGCGGTAGAAGATGAGTGAGTGAATGAATACGTTTTTTCTCACCTGCTTCAGATGGCTCGTAGCGCTGGATGAGCTCGACGGCGTGCCGCTGTGTGTCGTCCTGCTCCAGCTGTCCTTCCTGCAGGAACCTTTCCAGTTCTGGCACAGAGAGCGTCTGACCGTCTGTGGAGAAATCCTGAAAGATGGTGACGACTTCCTCCCTCTGCGTCAGCATCTTATAGAACAACACAAACTCGTCGTCTTCCAGAGTGCCCGACTCTGACCTGTCTGCCATCTACAGAGACACGGAGCACAAACTTTAGCGGACATTCAGACAGTGACAAAAACACAAGGGATCTGAAACAAAGCGATGGGGTCGCGATGGAGGCGACGACTTGGAGCACCGATTCGCCTCATTGTTTTATTACAGATTAAGGAGATAAGGAGTCTGGAGTTTATTCCAAGTGCTGACATCACAGGGAACTCCAGAGATGCCAATCAACCTACCATGCATGTCTTCGGACCGGGGGAGGAAACCGGAGTACCCGGAGGAAACCCCCGAGGCACGGGGAGAACATGCAAACTACACACACACAAGGTGGAGGTGGGAATCGAACCCCCGACCCTGGAGGTGTGAGGCAAACGTGCTAACCACTAAGCCACCGTGTCCCCCACAGGATTAAAAATAATTCTAATTGTTAGTTTGTTCTATTACCTTTGAGACTGGGAACCTTCCTAAACAGAAAATGCAATCTTTTTGGCAAACCCCTTGAATTAAATTGTAACGCTACACAAATACAGAAACTACGTGTCCAAATAGTCGATCTGTACGTAATCAAAAGTGTTTCATTTTCATTTCAGAGCATCTGGCTAAGTTACATAACACAGACAACAATTTCTCTGCCTCTGACGGTGATGTAAAGTCGTCTGATTTGAACACCGCATGTTGTTATTCGGTACCGTAAAGAGGCGCAGCGCGTGGTGCTCATTCATGTCCACGTTCATCATCTTCAGCAAGTCTCTGACCTCCTTAAAGTTCATCCTGCCGTCTCCGTTCTTATCCGCCTTCTTGAACCAGTCACAGATCCACCTGGGCATCACGGTTAAGACACGATACACACAACTGCAGTAGGAAGAAAAAAAACATTGTGTACCTACAGCAAGAATGGAGCGAGGACATGATGGTCCAGCGGTCAAGGTGCTGGGTTCCTAATCAGAAGGTCGGGCTTCAAGCCCACAAGCTGCTGAGACCCCTACGTTGGGTCCTTGAGCAAGTCCCTTAACCTCACCTGCTCCAGGGGCGCCACATGATGGCTGACCCTGCGCTCTGATATGCGAAAAAGTTGGGGAAGTCGTGGCCTATGGGTTAAAGAGTCTGACTCCTAACACTAAGGTTGTGGGTTCGAGTCTCGGGCCGGCAATACCACGACTGCGGTGCCCTTGAGCAAGGCACCGAACCCCCCCGAACTGCTCCCAGGGCACCGCAGCATAAATGTCTGCCCACTGCTCCGGGTGTGTGTTCACGGTAGAGGTCTTCTCTGGTCTAAAGAAACGTACCAGACCCGAACTGACCCAAATCACTTTTTACCCAAACCCGACGTTTTTTTTTTAAAGAAAGACCCGACCTGAGACAAACACGAAAAAATTAGACCCGAGTCCGACACAACGGCAATTTTTTTTAACCTGACTGGACCCGAATGTTGCGTAACTCTACACTGAAGTAACCTCTACAGCGTGGATTCAAAATTGATTCACAGGTCTGTTTCAACGTAAATGAGCATACCGCACATGTCGCAAGCGGTCTTGGCAAACAGAGGAGAGGTTGGAAAAGTACTCGAGTCGAGGCATATACATGAGATACAGTAGTTCGGGTCTTCTCGGGTCCGTTCGGTAAAAACATGTTCATTTTAAATTACCCGAGACCCGACGCCACTATTATTATACCCGACCCGTGTCCGAGGCACACGTGAAACTTTTAGACCCGAACCCACTCGGTTCTCGGGTCGGACCTCGGGTTTTCGGATCTAAGTCGACCCGTGAAGACCTCTAGTTCACGGTGTGTGAGTGTGTGTGTGTGTGTGTGTGTGTGTGTGTGTGTGTGTGTGCACTTTGGATGGGTTAAATGCAGAGAGCGAATTCTGAATCTGTGTCACCGTACTTAGCCGTATGTCACGTCACGCTACGCCAGATTCTGGGACAAACAACACTATAATGCTAATTACCGTGTCATGCTAGCACCACGCGAACAGCGTTGTTGGGCAGTAACTTCTGGAATAACACACATACTGAATAAATAGCACCAAAGGACAGAGTCACTTACTTCAAGGCTCAATGCTAAAATTAAAAGGTAACTTTATAAAATAATTACTGATTAATAAATAATGTGTTCTGGATACTGAAGGATTACATGGCGGCAGGGCAGAGGGGCTAAAGTGCACCAAAAAGGCAGGAACCAGTCACAGTACATGCCTGAAGCCTTCACAGGCCATGAAACAAAGGAGAAGCTTCATGGGATAGGGCAGGTGGAGGGAGGTAACGAATAAGTGTGTAACCCCACAGATCGGCCCGGGGATCCTGGACCAAACAACGCTCCTGGACTGCGCTGCACCGTGCCAGCCTCCTGGGCACCGACTCACGCACACACAGAACACTGAGCACACTGAAGACTCCATTTTGCCCCTAAGATTTGCACTTTTAGAACTTCACCAGAGCTGTAAATAAATCACCACTTTGTAATAATCCCCGTGCTGCTTTAGCCTGTGCTGCGTGAGTCGCTCACAAAGGATACTGGTCCAGCTTCTCCCTCTGGTCCATGTTCTCCAGGTTCTTGATGAGTTTGCGCACTCCGTTCACCCATGACTGTGCCTCCTCTGCTGACTCGGCTACCAGGTCCAGGTTGCCACGGCGACCGCGAAAGACCAGCGTGAAGCAGCGATCCGGCGGGAACTCGTCGGCGATGCTGATCAGAACTTCAGACTGGTGGCCCTCTCGAACAGCCTCTACGTCACTGATGGAGACTACACACACACACACACACACACACACACAATGTAAGCTTCACCACCATTACTCTCTTGCTATGTGTTTCCACCGCGGTTCTAATATTTCATTAGGAACTTGGGGAGTCTGAGAGCACTCATGATGAAGAGCTCAGCGGTTCTTGGACAAATTGACACAAATTTCCAAAGTTGAAACCAACCAAGGTCAGAATCATAGCACCAAAACCATCTAGCATTAGATTTAAAGTTTTGGGAAACCCTAAAAGGAAGCTGCTCTCATTAGCACGTCAAGGTCTTCACCTGTCTGCTATTGGCCTTCACCGTTCTCCACCTATCTCACCTGTGTACATTTCAGGTCTATACCTTCCCACAGTTATAACACGATACCCTGCTCTGAAGCTGTATGGAGTAAAAAAGCTCATACTGAAGGAGTTTGTCCCCGGCCAGCTGAGCTTACACGTGGACTGGGCATTGCCCGCCTTTTTGCTCTTGTACCAGATGGTGGCGAAGTCATCCTGCAGGCGGAAATAACGCTGCTTCTTCCAGGTGCGTGACTTCACCTTCCGCATCACAGAGCCCACCTGCATGGACTGCAGGTCAGCGTCCACCTGGGCACCTGCAACACCAGGATACACTGAGGTTATTTCCTCCTGCTCCACACAGATGGACAAGTCAGAGAAGTAGTAAATTTAAACTGTAGTAAATTTTCACAGTAACACACTTTGGTACTGAAATGTGTACTTTTATTCATTCATTCATTCATTCATTCATTCTCTACCGCTTATCCGAACTTCTCGGGTCACGGGGAGCCTGTGCCTATCTCAGGCGTCATCGGGCATCGAGGCAGGATACACCCTGGACGGAGTGCCAACCCATCACAGGGCACACACACACTCTCTCATTCACTCACACACACACTACGGACAATTTCCCAGAGATGCCAATCAACCTACCATGCATGTCTTTGGACTGGGGGAGGAGACCGGAGTACCCGGAGGAAACCCCCGAGGCACGGGGAGAACATGCAAACTCCACACACACAAGGCGGAGAAGAGAATCGAACCCCCAACCCTGGAGATGTGAGGCGAACGTGCTAACCACTAAGCCATTATGCCCCTATGTGTACTTACATGTATACATTAGTATAATTATTTACCTCCAGAAATACATGGACAAAGAAATACCATTTCAGTTTTAACTTACTTCTGCTGCTTCATACATGCCAGAGGTGGGAGTAAGTCACACGTGTGCAAGTCACGAGTAAGTCTCAAGTCATGAATGTCAAGTCAAGGTCAAGTCGAGTCTTTTTTTAATATTTGTCAAGCAAGTTTCAAGTCTCAAATTCCCCCCATCTCTGATACACTCTGGGTAAAGACTGAATGACCTGGTGGGAAGAAAGGACGAGTTTATTGTAGAAGTTAACTTACGGAGGAAACTCTGTGTAGATGCCATCTGCTGTGTCACACTTCAGCGCTCTGCTACAGAGACATGAAGAAGAAAAAAAACACCGAATAAATACACAAGGAACTGTAATGATTAGTTATTGTTAATGACATCACATCACATCTGTCAGGGACGATATGTACAATCCTGAACACAACAGAGTAAGATTACAGAGGCAGGGGAACTGTCAGGGGAACAGAGAAACTGTCCTAAAGGATGGGATCTTGTTCTTTGTTCCAACGACACGCTTCACTCACCGCCAGGTATCAACATTTACTTGTCTATAGTCCGCTCCGGATGTTGTTGTTCTGCAGAATAGAAGCTCTCTCCTCTGGAGCAGGAACTGAAAAGGTTCCAGAAACTACAAATGTCACTGCTTGGACATACAGAACAAACGAAGGCTCTGGATCCTTCTGAGGAACTCTCCTGAAGGAGAACTTCTACATCCTGCCTGCCTGAGTTCCTCTTGTGTTGTCAGCACACCGGGGGAACTGCAGACGGCCGAACGTGCGTGTGTGCGAATGCGAATGTGAATGTGAAGGGATCAGAGTGCTGCTTTGTTATACAGTGAGTCTGTCAGCGGGATGAAGGCGTATGTGCTGAGCTGTTGATCCTCTTACATCAAGTCTTATTGTGTTACAAAGCTTCTGGCTTTAGTCTGCGTTCAGACATTTTTTCCTGTAAACAGTCGGCCATCAGCAACATGGTTCGGGCTTAAATCCAGCTACATTCCTGCAGATGCTGCACGGTTTCTATCTATCACACACTTATACACCCGCTGGAGAAGGTGATGAGTTATAAATATAGCATGAATAATATTCACTTTCGTTAACATGTTCAGTTTTATTTTGGTGTTAATACACCTGTATATATCTGTATATATCTGTATCTGAGACGTTTACACTTAAATCTTAGACCCATAGAGTTTTGGGTGGTGTAGCATAATGAACCCAGAGACCAGTATTCTGTAGATGGGGTTCATGATCTACATCATTTAATCTACATTAATAACAGTTTAGTTTATGACAGTTTAATGTATTATTGTTTTATACGTCTGAGTTAAAATATATTTTTAAATGAAGTGTAATATAAAGTTACTGAACCACGTGCTGCTCACCATAGAGACGCGTCTCACTCCGAGAAGGATAATAATTAGTTAAACAAATACATAAATTAGTGAGAAACAGACAATAAAACCACAGGAACGCGCCGAAGATCCGTCCTTTTTAAAGTGCGGATAGAAACGGGAGCACGCGCGTTAATGAAGGGCGTTATAACGCATCGGGGTAAAGTTAACGGAAACATACAAGGAAAGTGTGTGTGTGTGTGTGTGTGTGTGTGTGTGTGTGTGTGTGTGTGTGTGTGTGTGTGTGTGTGTGTGTGTGTGTGTGTGTGTGTGTGTGAGCTACTCACCGGCTGGGACACTCATAACTGCGTGGTAGTTTTCCAATCCGGTGACATATTGCCTGGAATTAAAGACCTTATAGTGTCACACCTCTGAGTCAGAGAGGGGAGAGAGGGGAGAGAGGGAGGGAGGGAGAGAGAGAGAGAGAGAGAGAGAGAGAGAGAGAGAGAGAGAGAGAACACAATCACACACATATTGACTCTGTATCGTGACTCTGTATGCCTCTGTATCTTTACTCTGTTTTGTGACTCTGTATCTTGCCTCTGTATCTTTACTCTGTTTTGTGACTCTGTATCTTGCCTCTGTATCTTTACTCTGTTTTGTGACTCTGTATCTTGCCCTCAGACACAGTTCCACTTGTAATCGCATTAATAATCTGTACATTTCCCCCATTCTGTGACTTTAGTTCTTTACATTTCCTTCTGTAATATAACTGACACAGAGATCTAAACACTCCGTAAGTGCTTTACTTACTTACCTGAGGAAGTTCAGGTGTGTGTTTGAGTCCTCACACTTTCCCAACACGACTGTTTATCCATCGCTAGAGACAGAGGCGCACGTGAGCCGCCGGTGCGCGCTGACTACAGCGGTGCTGCGCGCGCGTGTCCGGTTACCGGAGTCTTTACACGCTCTCTATAAAGACCCGTTTAGACCGGAGCTCGGTGGCATAAGAAACTATGAGGTCCCAATTAACCGGCGGGTTTGTTTTAATGTGACCCATTTTATGTCTGTGTGTCTGTCAGTCTGTCTCTGTGTCTGTCTGTATGTCTGTGTCTGTCTGTCTGTACGTCTCACTGTCTGTGATTGTCTGTCTGTATGTCTGTGTCTGTCTCTCTGTGGCACATTTACTGATGGTTATATTTTTGGTGACACTATTTTAAGGAGCACATTAATTGGATTGAACAAAGTTCTTGGTAATAAAGACTATTAAGCAGATCTTTATTTAATTTTTTATTTTGATCAGTAGAAAAGTCATTTACTGTATTGTGCTCATGATATTAAACTGTTTGTAATTAACGGGGCATCATATAAGGGGGCGTGGCCTGAATCAAACAGGAAGTTGACACTAAAAATCAGAAGTTGCTCAATGTTAAAGTCAGTCCTTTAAATCCACCAATTACAATTAACCTAATTAATAACGACTATAATTAGTGACTCACTCCTTCTGTGTCCTTAACAAGAATTGATTAGACTTCGTGCTGCTGTCTAGAAGAAGACAAAAGACTATTACTGGCTAAAAGCATTACCTCAATAGACACCAGCTTCCTAACCTTAATGCACCCTCAGGGGTAAGTACAATATTCTGCGAGATTCCTATCATGTTCATCCTCCTGCTCCTGGAGGACCATTTTACATAACACACATGAGTGTTAATGCATGAACACAGTAGCTGCAGTAGGGTCTCTTCCCCCTCCATCAGCTCCAGATAGGGTTTCAGCACATCAATAAAACACACACCAGCTCAGATTCCCAGATCCACTTACACACACACACACACACACACACACAGTGGCAGCCATCTTTGAACTGGGGAACCCTTCACTGGACGCTAAGACCCCCCCCCCCACACACACACACACACTTTCCATTACAATAGTGAACCTCAAACATGATCCTCCACATGCAAGTATGTCCTGATAGTCACACACATATTTAAAAGGTCTCAAGTTCTCATTTTTAAGCTAAATCCTCTATAATAACAATAATAATAAAACATCTATAAAGATGTAAATTGATACATAGATTGTGGCTCATCCAAACTCCAAACATATTGCTTCCACATTAGGACACAAAACCTTTAGACATTAGTGTGTACTTACATTCTGTAATCTATGAGGTGCCCTTCCAAATAACTTGGTTTTTTTTAGACCTTCTACAACATTTTATGTAGCTATAAACAGGTAAAACGTACTACAGGTATTTAAATCACACTGGTTCAGTTTGAGAGGAATAAAGCACTTGGGTGTTGTGCTATTATTGGAAAATAACCAGATACAGAAAGATAACAGTAAAATCTGCTTGTGAAGGTGACTAAAGAAACTGCAAGATGACAAGAACAGTGATTTTATTTTACAGCATACAAATGTGTGTGTATGAGAGAGCGAGAGAGAGTCAGAGAGAGAGAGTCAGAGAGAGAGAGTCAGAGAGAGAGACAGAACATTTTACTACAATGTAGTAAAACATGAGTTACATTTTGGTTCCAAACAAACAGCAGAATTTACTGAAACATTTCCAAAGACTAATAATACCAACAATAAACATCTGAAATATTGGCAAAATAACTCATGTGTAAGTGAAGTGCCCTTGTACATGAGATCAGTCCACTGTGTGTATGTGTAAAAAATTCCCATCAGCAACAGACTGTGTGTGTGTGTGTGTGTGTTATTGGGCAGGTAGCGGTATGCCACGTGGGTCTGTAACCTGTCCCTCCTGCAGGTTTTTGAC
Source organism: Tachysurus fulvidraco (assembly GCF_022655615.1). Lineage (NCBI taxonomy): Eukaryota > Metazoa > Chordata > Actinopteri > Siluriformes > Bagridae > Tachysurus > Tachysurus fulvidraco. The sequence goes on from NC_062518.1 coordinate 16,728,188, forward strand.
GAGTTGAGCGAGCCAGCGCTTTGTGGTTGTGTCGTCCTTCAGCACTTGTGCAAACGTCGTGTCCTTCAGCTGGTCTGGTAAACACTGACGGAGAGCTTCTCTCGCTCTGAAAAGAGAAAACAAACTCTCAGTAAAATCTACTCTCAGTAAACACTCGTAACGTCTCGTAATTAACGAGTGATGAAACTTCTAACGGTTTCCGTCATGAATAACAACTGAAGTGTCAATCACAGTGACGGGGGCGTGACCTCAGCATGTGTCTATTAGGAATAATTCAAAGGAGATTATTAAATATATTCGAGGTGCATCTGGTCACCTGGAGTTATCGGAGAGCCGTAGATAACAGCGTACGACGTGCTTCAGCAGCCGAGCTGACGGCTCTTTGGACAGCTGCAGCACCATCTTTCCCTGTAGCAGCCAAAATGTACACCATTAACACAACTAAACTAATCCCAGTGGTCTGTAAAGATGTTGAGTAGTGTTTGTGGAGGGAGGAGAACTTAGAAGCTCACCAGGATCATGGCCACGTGAGAGAATCGCTCGTAGGTCTGGCAGATGTAGGCCAGGCCCGTGTCATCCAGCAGGATCTTCTGCAGAATGAACGTCGCAACCTGCAGCAACAAAACAGTTAAGTGCTGCTGGTTACCTCACACTGGTTTACAGGGTTATGACGAATTAATTAGCATTAGCACGGATAATTTGCACCAGTCATTAGCTGCCGAGTGCAGGTACCGTTTTTGAGAGTTCGCTGCCCGTCTCCATGATCCGCAGGCACAGCGGGATGATCTCTGTCGTCAACAGGAAGTTAATCACTTCTTGTTCGTCCGTCTTTACCAGCGCCCCTATAACATGAACACACACACACACACACACACACACACACACACACACACACACACACACACACACCGTGTTGTAAACATTTTTTGAAAGGAAAAAAAAAAAAGAAAGAAAGAAAAGTTCTATTCTGTTTCTGGATATTAATCTTTCAAACAAATCTGACAAATACATTAAAATCTCACTAAGACATTTTCTAACTTATCCGATGTGTATCCTTTAAAATTCAGGACACTTCAGTTCCTGTTTTTGTTTGAAAACAATATACACATCATAACTGTCAAAAAAACCCTGAACCTTCTGACCAATCAGAGCCCAGAACTCAACAGCACTGTGGGATGGACTGCAGTATTCATCATGCATTAGTAACACTGGTAACATTCGGTAACTAAGTGAGGTTAAAATGAAGTACCGATGACTCCGAGGCTTGTGAGGCGAAGATACTCAAAGGGTCTTGTTTTACTAGCAGTGTGAAGAAACGGGTACAAGAACAGAGGGATGTGAGCCGCCAGGAACGCCGAGCTGGAATGGACGGAAACGCACAGGTTTGGAAAGCATCAAAATGTTTGTGTAAACATGGACCACGTTGTTCTCTCAGACCAAATGGTGTCCACACTCCAACAGACTGGATCTTAACAGACTGCTGAATACATCACACACTCATCACTACTCCAATAACACAAGCGATGTGCATTAAATATTCAGCTGTAGGTGCAGTCAGTGTGTGTGTGTGTGTGTGTGTGTGTTACCGCGTCTCCACGTGCGAGGCCACACACTGCAGCAGCGCCAGGGCATTACACACTCTGTTGGACTGATGAGCCGTCAGCGTTGCGGGGTTAATCGACGGGTAGATGTTCACGATTTCCTGTTCAAAATTTCAGCAGTTATAACAATGTTATCAGAACAGCAACATCGTGCTCCTAGACACCATAATGTGCACTTCGTTGGTACCCTGCATCAATAACTTTACATAAATAAACTACAAGGGGTACCAAGTGCACTTAGCTGCCCAGTAGAGATGTGTATTCATCCACCTGCTTGCTAATCATGGGCATTAAATAAGGAAATCTGGGTCGTCAGTTTTATTTTTACTGTCACACAAACACACACACACACACACACACACATTCATCCCAGGTAAGAGATGAACAAGCAGGGTTTCTCACACACACACACACACACACACACAGAGTGCACTAAGTAGACTCAGACACTAGATTGTGTGCACTTGGGAAGTTTTATATGGGAAAAATCCTCTATATATGGGGTGCCGTATTGACTTCTAAGCAGTGCACTGACTTTCCTGAAGTGATATAACAACTCTATGTAGTGCACTTCGTCTCCAAGGCATTTAGACCCAACTCTGTATAAACTACTGCTATAATACATGTTAAGAAGTGTGTATGCTGTTGCTTATATAGTGAGTGTGATGTTATCAATGCAACAGGCACACATTCGGGTTCCTTTTAAAGCCCGGTACAAGTACACTAAACAGGGCATTAAATAACAGCCCTACATAGTGCAATTCATAGCCAGCAGTCATATGGAATACATCTCTAGCTGTGTAGTGTAGTGCAGGGTCCACACAGTCAGGAAGCCTTTTGCACCGATTAGAACCCTTACGTACCTGGAGGAGAGCTGCGATGGTGCCACATGAGTGCCAGAGCATAGGGGCCAGGTCTGTGACAGACTCGCGCTTCTTACTGAGCTCCAGCAGCGCGTTCTCACGGGTCTCAGGGCTCGACAGCTCATTGATCCACTGGTAAATCTTCTCCCGGTCCACCTGTGCCATGGTGCTGCTCACCGCCTGGAGGGAAGAACACGATTCAATAATCATGTCAGTGCAGATTGCAGTTACAACCTCCCTGTAAAAGCTGTGCCTCTTAACTATGCCAAAGTATTCTATGGAGACTTAAGCCTCCTGAAAACTAATGTTGTGGAAATGTCTTTCTCTCTGTACCCCGTGAACGGACCCTGTGCCAAAGGTGGGAGTAAGTCACACATGTGCAAGTCACAATAAGTCTCAAGTCTCGAATGTCAAGTCAAATTCAAGCAGAGTCTTTTTTTTAAATATTTGTCAAGCAAGTCTAAAATTTGCGACTTAAGTCTGACTCGAGTCAAGTCATAAGACTCCAGTCCCCCATCTCTGCCCTGTGCAGTGCACATTTCACATCCTGTCCAAAGTAAACAGATCAAACTGCTTACAAAATCATGTACGGAGGAGTTTTTTAATCTTTGTGCCTCAGAGAAAAGATGCAAACGCGCACAAAAACATCCAAAGCGCTGCGCTAACTTGCACAACGTTAGCAAGCTAACAGCTTAGCATGAATAATAAAAGTTAGGATTAGCCGGACGCCATATAATAAACTCAGGTAAATACTTTTATTTTGATTCGTATTTCTTTGATGAAACATTTCTACACAATGTATTAAACAAGACAAAGTCAGCTAGTAAGCTAATGCTAGTAAGCTAATGCTAGTAAGCTAATGCTAGTAAGCTACAGCTGTTAAACACCATCAGATGTGGTCACATTTACTCACCGCTCCTGTGGCCAACATGTTTGTGACCCGTTTTTAAACCCAGATGTTTAATTCGCACCTTATTTCAGTCCTCACTGGAGTTTACATGGAGAAACCAGACGCTTGCGCGCGCGCCACAGCGTTAGCTTTAGCTTCAGGCTACAACCGAGTAGACAACGGTCACCAGCACAAAGCTGAGAGCTTCGATTAAAAACGGCTCTCTGCTAATAAAAATCCGCGGTGCTGTTTTGTTGGAATCTGAACGACGGATGAAAATTTTCAGTTTAAACCGTTTGTGAGCGCGAGTTTTAGCACAATGAGGCTAAAGCAGATCAGCTTTTCTGTTCGGCGCTGCGCGATGACGTTTAACGTGCACGACAACCTTCTGTAGTCCCTATAAAAGCTTTAATAAACCACCAGTCGGTTATTAATGTTTTATTTCATGTCGCAGAATTAAATATGAAAATATGTGTTAACTACAGATTTTATACCAGGCATTTAATCACAAACCCCTTAAAAAAACTTTTGAACGATGGTACCGGAAATGAGGACTATTAACTAATATGATAAGGAATGAACAGATTAGCCGCTGTTAGGTAGCCGCAGGTCAACGTGTGCGCCATTTTGGAAAGGTCAAGTGTGTACAATAAGCTAACTGAAGTGTGTACAGTGATGTAACCATGATAATCCCCCACAATAATCTAATGATTTATTCAATACTATGAGTATATTTTGTGATTTTTACTAAAACTCCCAGACACAGGAACAGTTTCTTTCCCCAAACAATCACCCTGATCAACAACCCACCATAATTACATTCACTGCTTCTTATCATCATCAAGTGCCGCATTATCAGGACCGTCAGTCACCACAACATCTGTATATTACACACAACTGCTGCTGTATATTGTACAAAAAGCATAATATTGCACAATATTGTTATACGCACTCCCGCACTTTATGTACATTACTGATTCATATTCCATATTTATATTTTATATATTCTATTCATTCTATATCCACATTTTATACTCATTCTGTCTACCTTGTATCTCATCATCTGCATTGTTTTTCTTGTATAGTATTGTGTTATTTATGTCTTTACCTTTTGAGAGTCACAAACTGGGTGCCACTGGGCCTTGAGTAAGGCTGTTGATCCGTTTACGCCGTGTCATGGCCGACGCTGTGCTCTGACCCCAACTTACTAACATGCTCGGTTGTGCAAAGAAAAGGATTTCACTTTACAATGAAATAAAATAAAAACGACGAATAAAAGCTGCTTCTTTTTTTATTTGTACATAAAAGCCTATAAAAGTTAAATCAGGAAGCTCCAGATGACAAAATAAAGTTTTAGTGCTATAGACACATCAGTTTTTAGCTCTTTCACTTATAACAGTGTAATAATGTACAGTGTGGTGTTGTGGACCAAAGGTAACCTGTAATTAGAGCACATGCAGTAAATGGTGGAATATCTGAGAGGAGCCTGTGACTCAGGAGGACATGTACAATAGGAGCGTGTGACTCAGGACACGTACAGTAGGAGCCTGTGACTCAGGAGGACACGTACAATAGGAGCGTGTGACTCAGGACACGTACAGTAGGAGCGTGGGACTCAGGAGGACACGTACAATAGGAGCATGTGACTCAGGAGGACACGTACAATAGGAGCGTGGGACTCAGGAGGACACGTACAATAGGAGCATGTGACTCAAGAGGACATGTACAGTAGGAGCATGGGACTCAGGAGGACAGGTACAGTATGGGGAATTACTGTAGGGTTTTTGTCTCAGAGGGGAAAAGCTTCTTTTAGATTGAGATCGGTGTGTGTACCCTGCGAGTATAACTTGAGGCTGTTTGTGTTTGTGATAAAGAAGAGACACAACCCCTCTGTTACAGCAACAGCGTTAATCAAATGTTGTGCCAAAAAAAAACAACCCCGGGAGATAATCATCATTAAATCACTCATTAACCACTGCAGCAGAGGCCCTGTTTGTTTTCAGGGATGTGATGCAACACGCTGAGGAGATTAAAAGAGTCATTTATTAATCTGTGTGAAGATCAGAGAACCGTTATGCTGAGGAGGACTGGAGCGTTAGTGTGACCTGGGATCGTGATAATAATAATAATAATAATAATAATAATAATAATAATAATAACAACAGCATGTCATTGCACACTCCTTCCTGTGATGCACTAGGTGTTAGAGGATTCTGTGCAGAAACATTACGACCTGTAGAGGTTCTCATTATTATAACGCTAAACTCCATTTAATAATCTAAAGTATTCTAAACTCTCAAATACTTGGATTTTATCTCCTAACACGATATTCAGTTCCTTATTGCATTATAAAGTCCTCTTTATAATGATTATATATATATATATACAGAACATTTTAACATTTAACTTTGTGTATGATCAACTCAGTCCTGACAGAGTGTGTGTGTGTGTGTGTGTGTGTGTGTGTGTGTGTGTGTGTGTGTGTGTGTGTGTGTGTGTGTGTGTGTGTTTGTGTGTAAAGGAGTGTGTTATCTGTACTAACAGGCCAATCATTGCAGGAGGAGTTAATGATTGGTGAAGGACCCTGACCGCTTCACTGAGACATAAACCCTACAGAGCCTCCGTGTGTGTGTGTGTATGTGTGTGAGCATCTCGGTCTGACTGCAGCCATGGCCAAGCTGGTGGAGTGTGTGCCTAACTTCTCAGAGGGACGAGATAAAGAGGTAAAGTCAAATAATAACAGAGTGTTAGATGATATTTGCTTCGAGTGCAACATTTAATTCGTTACGACGATTATAAGACCAGAATTCAGTAAGTAAATAAACACAGGAAGGAGCTGTGCATTGTGCAGAATCTAAACCTCAGCCTGTGCTTCTCCTGTGCAGGTAATTAAGGCCATCGCTGATGCCATTTCTGCTACAGAAGGCTGCAGTGTGCTGGACGTGGACCCCGGGTCCTCCACTAACCGCACCGTCTACACCTTCGTGGGCTCTCCACAGGCCGTGGTGGAGGGAGCGCTGAACGCCGCCAGTGCTGCCTTCAGCCTTGTCGACATGACCAAGCACAAGGGTGTGTGGATACAACACACACACACACTCACACTACTCTAAAACTTTAGATTTAAAGTATAACTTAAAGTGCACTCGTGTGTGTGTGTGTAGGTGAGCACCCTCGGAGCGGCGCTATGGATGTTTGTCCCTTCATCCCAGTGCAGAATACCAGCATGGAGGAGTGTGTGACCTGCGCTAATGAGTTTGGGAGGAGGTTAGCAGAGATGCTGCATGTTCCAGGTGAGAGAGAGAGATCAGTGCTGACAACCAACAGCTGAGTAACAGACGAGTGGAATGAT
>NC_062518.1:16737389-16762389 GCF_022655615.1 Tachysurus fulvidraco
CTTTTTGTATCTCTCTCCTATCCCCTGTTCTTTTCCTCCATTCTTTTTCTTTTCTTTCAATTTCTTCCTTTTTTTCCTCCTCGTTACTCTCCTTTATTTACATTTCTCTTCTCCCTTATTCCACTTTTCCCTCTTCTCCCTTTTCTGTCTTCTCCCTTTACTTTCTCTCTCTCTTCCACTTTATATATCTCCCTCTTTCTCTTCTTCGTTCTTGTCTTTGTCTTTCCCTTTTTCTTGTCTTTCTCTTGCATGGGGTGTGTGTGTGTGTGTGTGTGTGTGTCAGGGTGCAGCTCTGGGCTGTATGGTGGGACAGATGACGTACGGGAAGAAGCAGTTTGAGGCATTGGATGGTGTGATGAGGAGACTCATCCCTCCTTTCCATCAGGCCATGAACGAGCTGCTGCTAACCGTGGACGCTGATTCTACTGCCTTCAACAGCTACATGGTATACACACACACACACACACACACACACACACACACACACACACACACACACACACACACACACACACACACACACAGTATGAAAGTTGTAATAATAATAAGTTGTAATAATGTATTAATAGGCTGCGTTGAAAATGCCCAAGAGCACAGCGGAGGAAACTGAGAGGTATGAGAACAGACACAGATGAAATCTCTCATGTTTGATCAAATTATTAAAAATATAATTGTTAATAATCACCCGACCTCCATGGTAGGTGTTGTTCCCTATATAATTTAGACATTTTGGTGATAAAATCTAATTATACAATGTCCATGTGTTTTATTTAATGGTGTCGATAATTTAGAAAGACTGGCCGTGTGTGTGTGTGTGTGTGTGTGTGTGTGTGTGTGTGTGTGTGTGTGTGTGGTAGGAGACAGAAGGCCATGCAGGAGGGACTGAAGAAGGCTGTCAGTGTTCCCATGTCTCTGGCTGAGAGAGTGACGCTGCTGTGGCCAACGCTGAAGGAGCTGGTGATACATGGCAACCTGGCCTGCAAATCAGATGTCCAGGTCAGAGCGAGAGCGAGAGCGAGAGAGAGAGAGAGAGAGAGAGAGAGAGAGAGAGAGAGAGAGAGAAAGTGAGAGGGAGAGGGGACAGAAAGAGAGAGAAAGGGAGAGAGAGGGAGAGAGAGAGAAAGAGAGAGATGTGTATCTGGTGATTGATTAAGGTTTCTATTTCTAGTGTGTGTGTGTGTGTGTGTGTGTGTGTGTGCGCGCGTGTGTGTACGTGTGTGTGTGTGTGCGTGTGTGTACGTGTGTGTGTGTGTGCGTGTGTGTATGTGTGTGTGCGTATGTTTGTGCACATGCAGGTAGCAGCTAAAGCTCTGGAGACAGCTGTGTTTGGTGCTTACTACAATGTCATCATCAACCTGAAAGACATCACTGATGAGACTTTCAAGAGTGCCGTGAGTTACAGCAGCATTTACTGAACACATACACAACACACTGCTGCTGAACGCTGCCTTCTGATTGGACAGAAGTGTTGACTGACATTAGCACAGCTTAATATTGTCCTATAGTTATTTATGTATAGCAACAACTCACTCACATCAACTTCACTACCTGCTTCATCACACATCAATGATTCTTTTTCCATAAGCATTCAACACACACACACACACACACACACACACACACACACACACACACACACACACACACACACACACACACACTCACTCACTCACTCACTCACTCACTCACTCACTCACTCACTCACTCACTCTCACACACACACACACACACACACACACACACACACACACACACACACACACACACACACACACACACACACACACACACACACTCACTCTCACACACACACACACACACACACTCTCACACTCTCACACACACACTCACTCACACTCTCACACTCTCACACATACAGGTTTATTATGGTATGTTAGCTGTTGTGTAACAGTGTGTGTTTTGGTTTTAGATGGAGGAGAGAGCATCTGCACTGTTAAAGCAGGCCAGGGAGAGTGCTAATGAAGTGCTGGATACTGCAAATAAACGCCAATAAACACACATACACACACACACACACACACACAGACACACACACACACACACACACACACACACACACACACACACAGACACACATACACATACACATACACACACACACACACACACACACACACACTTGATACAAACTACAGCAGGTGAACAGTGTGAGTAATTCTCTAACAGACACACCGTATTGTTCCACTTCATGAACATTAATGTTTTGTGTTGAGTCTGATCTACTGTTAAAATAAACACTGAGTCTAATCTAGTGTTATAATAAACAATGAGTCTGATCTATTGTTATAATAAACACACTGAGTCTGATCTAGTGCTAAAATAAACACTGGGTCTGATCTAGTGTTATAATAAACACAGAGTCTGACCTGGTGTAATAACCAACACACAGAGTCTGATCTAGTGTTATAATAAACACTGAGTCTGATCGAGTGTTATAATAAACTCTGAGTCTGATCTGTTGTTATAATAAACACACTGAGTCTGATCAAGTGTTATAATAAACACTGAGTCTGATCTAGTGTTATAACCAATACACTGAGTCTGATCTAATGTTATAATAAACACACTGAGTCAGATCAAGTGTTATAATAAACAATGAGTCTGATATAGTGTTAAAATAAACAGCCTGATCTAGTGTTAAAATAAACACTGAGTCTGATCTAGTGTTAAAATAAACACTGAGTCTGATCTAGTGTTATAACCAATACACTGAGTCTGATCTAATGTTATAATAAACACACTCAGTCTGATATAGTGTTATAATAAACAGAGTCTGATCTAGTGTTATAATAAACACTGAGTCTGATATAGTGTTAAAATAAACAGAATCTGATCTAGTGTTAAAATAAACACTGAGTCTGATCTAGTGTTATAATAAACACACTGAGTCTGATCTAGTGTTATAATAAACACACTGAGTCTGATCTAGTGTTATAATAAACACTGAGTCTGATCTAGTGTTAAAATAAACACTGAGTCTGATCTAGTGTTATAATAAACACACTGAGTCTGATCTAGTGTTATAATAAACACACTGAGTCTGATCTAGTGTTATAATAAACACACTGAGTCTGATCTAGTGTTATAATAAACACTGAGTCTGATCTAGTGTTATAATAAACACACTGAGTCTGATCTAGTGTTATAATAAACACTGAGTCTGATCTAGTGTTATAATAAACACACTGAGTCTGATCTAGTGTTATAATAAACACACTGAGTCTGATCTAGTGTTAAAATAAACACTGAGTCTGATCTAGTGTTATAATAAACATAATGTAACAAACAAAATGTTATAATTTAACCTCCAGTACACAGAATATTAGAACATGACGAGTCCTCGCTTCCTAATCATTCTTTGCTGAGAAGCCAAAATGAGTTTCAGTTTTTTCTGCAAAACACAAACTTTTATTTAACTGTTTGTTTGTTTTTTAGCTTTGTGTCAACTGTAATGTATTTAGTTTTATTTAATTATGATATTAATTTAGATTTTATTAACAGATGAACAATTTGGTGATGATTTGAATCCAATCACTGTTTAACTAATAAACATCAACTTTTGGTCTGAATTGTGTTTGTCATTTATTACACATATACAACTGCAGATGTGCCGTGTGTGGGCTTAGATAGGTCCCCAAATACACGACAGACAGACAGACAGACATATAGGTAGACAGACAGATATTAGGTAACTCCCCCTCCCCATTCGTTGTGTTTTTTGATCCCGAATGTACCGGAGCCAATCCCGGTGATGCACACAGCAGGACCTCTCGGTATAAAACCCGGGTCACGCATAACGGAGCCGCTCACATGCGACGCGTTTCCTGCTCGTCGCCAAAAAGCCCTCAGCCGCCCGCACAACATCCGGGATCATGCTTCTCATCATTTTCCTAATCAGTGTGTTAAGTGTATTGGGACCGGAGGGTCAGAGCCCGAGCACGACGCTGCGCCCCCCGGTGACCGAGGAGAGCGGTCAGTGCTCGGCCGCGTGCGAGTCCCGACAGCAGAGTAAACTGTTGCGCCTGCACTCCATTCGCTCGCAGATCCTGAGCGCGCTGCGCCTCGAGCGCGCGCCGAACCTCACCAGGGACGCGGCGAGACAGCTCGTGCCCAGAGCGCCGCCGCTGCTCGAGCTCCTCAGCCGGTACGAGAGGCAAAATGGCAGCACGGGCGAGGATTACGAGGAGGCGGAGGAGCGCGAGGAGGCCAGCACCGAGACAATCATCACCATGGCGACGGAACGTAAGCACACTTCCATACCGACTTGCACACTTTCATACCGACTTGATGCAATTCGAATAAAAATAAAATACGGATGGACTTAAAATGTACTAAAGCGTCTGTAATGTTGCACTGCAGCTGCAAAACTAATGTAGCTCACAAGCAATGGAGGTTTATGGCCACCAATTAGCCTCAAGCAGAAATTGCTCATTACTGACAACGACTCATGAACATTAATAAAGTAGAACATTTACTGGACATAAAAAAATAAATACATCTAAATATCATGAAAATGTTTTAAGATGAACTTAGACACAATGTTTACACGAAATCTTTACTTAATCGTTTCAGCTCAAAGCGTATCTCAGACCAACTCGGTACCGCGGTGCTGTTTATTCTCACTCAGTCCCAAGATTTTGCCGGACAACATCGTGAAGGCTCAGCTGTGGATCCACCTGCGTCTGGGTAAAGAGGCCACTAGCATCTTCATGCAGATCTCACACTTTCAGCCGCCCTTCTACAGCAACCCCAGACCCAAAGTCCTCTCTCTGAAGATCGACGCCAACACCCAGACCAACCCGTGGCAGAGCGTCGACATGAAGCCGCTGCTGCAGTCGTGGCTCAAGCAGCCCGAGAGTAACTTCGGCATTGAGATCAAGGCCTTTGACAGCCAAGGGAAAGACTTGGCCGTGACCTCTGCTGAGTCAGGAGAGGAGGGGCTTGTAAGTTCATTTCATGAACATCTTCATTACAGCGATGTGATGTTCACATTTTATTGAGAATTAGCTAAAGCCAGCCAAAATGATCCGTATGTTCAGAAAGATAACTAGCTTTATGTCTGCTAGATGTTTGTCTGTTGCCATGTTTTATCTGCCAAGCTTGTCGCTAGGTGGTGTTTCTAACTCTCACAGCCCTTTCTCAAAACTACTACAATACTTACATGTACATTTCAATAAGCTCCTGCTCCATGCTGTACAAATCTTAGCAGTACACTGTATATATAAAGGTACCATGGACTGTTGGAGTGTCGATACTGGACTGTTGGCATAAGATAAGTGCCTAGTCTTGTGGATTTCTTTTTTTTTCCACCAAGTTATAAATCATTTGCAAAAAAAAAAAAAAAAAGTCATGCAAATTAGCAAATTAGGTATTTGAACATCACACAGAGGGAAGCTGCGAGTGTCACTGCTCTACGTTCTGGCTAGCAAGCGACACGTCTCTGGTATTGCAGATAGTTTGTATCTTGAGGGTGTCTATTGACGCTGCTTCTGTTCCTTCTGTCTCTGTACCCATTTAATGAAAGCTTGTGTATCACAGGAATAAAATATCCATTTATATGTTTAAGAATAACTGCATGTCAACTTTTTTCTTTTTTTCAAACATTTTTTGCAGCAACCCTTTCTAGAAGTCAAAATTGCAGAAGCGCCGAAACGTTCCAGACGAGAATCCGGCCTCGACTGCAACGAGCGTTCTTCTGAATCCCGCTGCTGCCGCTACCCGCTCACCGTAGACTTTGAAGACTTCGGTTGGGACTGGATCATTGCGCCTAAGCGCTACAAGGCCAACTACTGCTCGGGCGAGTGTGAGCAGGTCCACCTGCAGAAGTTACCGCACACACACCTGGTGAACAAGGCGAACCCTCGTGGTACGGCTGGACCGTGCTGCACGCCTACCAAAATGTCCCCCATAAACATGCTCTACTTCAACCACCGAGAGCAGATAATCTACGGGAAGATCCCTTCTATGGTGGTGGATCTCTGCGGCTGCTCCTGAGGCTTGCCTTAGTGTTGGGATTCCAGCTTCCTTTCTATGCTGACACTCATTAAACACATCTGATAGAAAGTCTGAGGGAACATAGAGGAATTCTGCTTCATCTCTAACACAGTGCTACTGAGCTGCACCTCACCATGTTTAACTCGTTTCTGCGTAGAGCAACACTGAATGTTGTGGAATATGTGCGAATCCTGTCTCACTTAAAAATATTACTCATACCATAAAGACATCACCTTCACCAGACTCTCTCGTTTCTCTCTCTTTTGAAGATAATAAGTAAAATCTCAGCTTGTCATGTTACTGAGAAACAAATGATGCCTGAACTCCTCCGTCCTGAAGATGTCAGAAGGTGTAAAGTTCCAGCGTTACCTCTGACTGACACTGGAGACTCCCTCCACACATTTTAACGTTATTAAATGTCTTTTTACTTTCAGAAACTTCACCATAACAACTAAGTGGAGTGTCTGTTGTACAAGTCCCAATGAAGGTGCCTTTACTATAGAAACAACAAAAATCTAATTTTTGGACTATTCCAAGACTTGGAGATGGAGGACATTTTTCTTTGTCCTGTCAGAAGTCTGACTATTATAAAAGTTAACTGTAATTATTTGATCGCAGCATTAACACTTCTGCTAATGAGACATTAAAAAAACATTATAGCAACACTAACAGGAAAAAACAACCCTTAACTGTTTTCTCCATCAGCAGCGCTGAGAAGATAACGTAATTCCTGCCATATTAGCTATATGAACAAAGTGGAGAACAAACTTTATTAGATGTTTGTTCCAGTGTTAGTACAAGTGTTAATACAGCTTTAGAGTGAGTGTTATCTGAAATACAGCTGAGTGTGTGGCAGGACTTGGATTAGGAGTGTTGTTACTGATTAGTGAGAGAATGTGGGTGTGAGAGCGAGTGTTTGACAGTGAGATAAAGAGTGAGAGTGTGAGAGTGAGACAGTGGCAGTGTGAGAGTGAGATAGTGAAAGTGTGACTGAGTGTGAGAGTGCTAGAGTGAGACAGTGAAAGTGTGACAGTGAGCGTGTTAGAGTGAGATGGTGAAAGTCTGAGAGTAATACAGTGGGAGTGAGACAGTGAGAGTGAGGCAGTGGTAGTGTCAGAGTGAGAGTCTGAGACTGAATCAGTAAAGGTGAGACAGTGACCATGTGACAGTGAGAGTCTGAGATTAAGACAGTCAGATTGAGACAGAGAGAGACAGTGAAAGTGTGAGACGGTGAAAGTGTGAGAGTGAGACAGTGAAAGATTGAGAGTGAGACAGTGACAGTGAGTGTGAGAGAGTGAGACAGTGAAAGTGTGAGAGTGAGACAGTGAAAGTGTGAGAGTGAAACAGTGACAATGAGACAGTGAGTGTGAGACAGTGAAAGTGTGAGAGTGAAACAGTGAAAGTGTAAGAGTGAAGCAGTGAGAGTGAGACAGTGACAGTGAGACAGTGACAGTGAGACGGTGAGAGTGGGTATGACAAAGTGAGAGTGAGAGCGGTCAGTTGTTGACTTGAATTGAATTGTTTAATGACCTTAAAGCACTCTGTCCTTCACTAACCCGGCCTGAAAGTCCTCACTGACCCTGCCTCAGGCATGTGGGGCTGATTACGGCTCTTTGGACAAATAAACAAGTGGTCAACTTATTTCACTCACACACAGGATCCTGCCGTGATGTTAAGACAGCGATTCCCTGCCCTCAGCTTGAGGACAGTGAGAGTACAGGCAGATGGTTCACCTGTGCTTCTCTCTGTTAAAGGCATACTGCACCACAAATGTGTCGCTAACACCATCGGTCTAAAAACTTCACTGTTAGCAACAAAAAAAAACAAAAAAAAACAAAAAAAAAAAAAACACACACAAAAATAATAGAGTGATTTTGTTAGTAAAGTTAGCATTTCATTAAACTGACGAATGTCCAGGAGAGGACGGAGTCTATCATGGCTAATAATCAACAATGTCTGTCAAAATGGAATCCATTACTTTTCTCAAAGGTTCCATGTGTTATTAGCGGTGTTAGCATTTATGAGGATGAGTTGTCCACTTCAGAAAAGGAAATAAATCATATAATTGGGCAGTTAACATAATCCTGAATAAATGTTATTATTTATTAATAATAAGAATTTTATAGGATGCGAAAGTCATAATAGCATTTGGAAGGAGAAATTAATCTAACATGGCTAATAGTTAAATAATACACTCGTTATTAGCAGTGATAGCAATTTCCTGATAGCTATCTAGAAAGTAGTAAAAAATATTTTTTTAGCACAGTTTTGAATAAGGCTATCCGTTTGGGGGAAAATGTTTCTATTCAAGAGAAAGAGAAAGGAAAAGTGTATAAACTGAATGAAACTGAAAGTAGCACAGCTAGCATTAGCATTTGTGTAGCATTCCTCTTTATGGAATCCTATTAGCTACAGAGCAGTGAGTGCAGTGCGGAGTGGTTTATAAACGATAAGCCAGACTCTATGTGTTGTCCTGATGTTCTCCCTGCTAAAGAAGTGGTTCATGTGGAAAGAGTTAGCACAGATCAATAACGCTAATATTACATTTGTTAGCTCTTAAAGTTCAGAGATTAATAGTTTAGGTGAAAAGCAGTACGGGATTTGTTCAGTCTGATAAAAATCTGGAGCTTGTGTGTGTTACTGTACAATGTGAAAGAAAGATTTTTATAACAATATAATAATACATTTAGCTAAGCACTGATAAAAAGTGTTAGCACAGTCAGTGTCTGTTTATTGTTAGCAATGCTAGCAGCAGCTGTGCTAATAGTTTAAGCTGTGATAAGGAATTCTGTTTTATGAGATATGTGCAATTTTAGGCCAAAACTCTGACTGGGCACACGTTCCAAGGCGTTAGCTGTTTAATGCTAGGTAATGCTGCACTGATATTACTACTAACACACAAACATTAGAGTTATTTAACCGGAATTTAACCGCTATCGGATCATGTCATCTGACCAGAATGTCAGCGCTGCTGTTATCTGAAATAACATCTGAATAGAGAAGCTCGAATAGCTTTGTGGCTGTAACTTTAGTGGAAGTCTGAGTGAGAAAAAAAAGGGGAAAGGAAAATGCTATTTATTTCCATCGAGACAGCAGTTTACCAGATGTTTGGTAATCTACCTATTCATCTTCTCCACCTGAGGCATTCTCCACTTACACTGAGATGTTTAAGATACATCATGAGTTATCATCACAAACATTCCCACCTTATTATTCCCAACAGGAAACTCTGAGCTTCCCTACAGTTGGAGTGAAAATAGCTT
Source organism: Tachysurus fulvidraco (assembly GCF_022655615.1). Classification (NCBI taxonomy): domain Eukaryota; kingdom Metazoa; phylum Chordata; class Actinopteri; order Siluriformes; family Bagridae; genus Tachysurus; species Tachysurus fulvidraco. The sequence continues at coordinate 16,746,668 of NC_062518.1, forward strand.
GTGGACCAGTTATCCGATGTGTTGTGTTGTGTATATGGTCGTTTTGGATATATGGAACTAGAACGTTGATCATTAAAGTAAATATACTCCCACAAACGTCTTTTCATTTTAGCCCCCCCCCCATTATACACAAATTCTTAATTACAAGAAGACAAGCGATAAACAGAAGCCCTTATCCAGAGTGACCTATATTTACAACTTGATGAGGAGTTGAGGGCATTGGGGCAGCTTGGTTCTGCTGGGTTTTAAACTCACAGCCTACTGCCTTCAGATCAGAAGCTCAAAGTCTTAACCACTGATCCACCCTCACCATGCAACAGCTAAAACCCACACGTGAAACCACCCACCTGCATCCTCACACGGGGCAGAGCAACACCCTGAGAGGAACGTGCCCTCTGCCACATACATGCACTCACAGTTCCCCGGCTCACGATCTTTTCTATTATGCGGTAAAGGTCACAATCCGTCCTCGTGTCACGTTCTATCTTGATGTGTTCATTTTAGAGATGAGTTTCCAAACCAAATGAACCACAATGATGTGATGACTAGAAGCTGGATGTCATTTACATCAGTCTTTTCAGATGTGTAACCTTTTAACTTACAATAGTTTCACTACTAAAACCGAGCCTTCGCTATTCTCTATTACTGCAGCTACTGACTTATAATGAAGAGTAATGGGAATAAAGTGCAGGGCGTAATGAACTGTTTTCTGCTTCGGTTTCACTGAACAACGTCCTGTACGGAAACGGAATGTGAGAATAATGAGTCAAAACCGATCATAATGTCGGTCATTTTGGTCTTTTCCTCTTTTTCTCCCGGAAAAACAGCGCACAGTCTGCAGGTTTCAGTTTCCCGTAAACCACGTGATCGCGTCACTGGGCATTTCCATAGAGGCACCGCCCCCATGAAGCTCGGCTCTGATTGGTCCGTGCTGTGAGCTCCAGCAGTGTGTCGTGCTTGGCTGATTCCGGTAAAGGTATCGAGGGTGCGCGAGACCTCACTGTGAACCAGGGAGTGCACGCGGATCGGGAGTTACATGTGATTTAACGGTGTTAAAGGCCTCGAGGTTCCGCCGCGAGTGTGTGTGTGTGTGTGTGTTAGAGACGCCGAGCAGCAGACCTGCAGACTGTAGCTGTGGCGGTAAGTGGAAACAGCGGGACGTTTTGTTCGGCGTCAACAGCAGGATGTTTGTGTGCGAGAAGGCGGAAGTGACACTTATTTATAATGACTGATTAAATCCGCGATTTATGGTGTAATTATCATGTACTTTATCCACCTGAGCACTCCAGGGGTGTAAACAGTGCGTTAATGCCACACTGTTGCCCCATGTAGGGTATAAACAGTGCGTTATTGCCACACTCGTTCCCCATGTGGGGTATAAACAGTGCGCTAATGCCACACTGTTGCTCCATGTGGGGTGAAAACAATGCGCTAATGCGGGGTATAAACGGTGTGTGGTGCTGTAGGAGTGCAGTATTGGTGACAGTCCTGTTCTTATGGTCATCACACACTGGATCTGCCTTTATACTTATTTATCTTTATAAAGTACAGAGAGACGAAGTGACAGTCAGCATTAAACACAAACAGTCTGTCAAGTGTCTCAAGTGCACGTCAATCTGATTGTGTGTACATAACAAGGGCAGTAACATGTGGAGCGTTCATGACATGTTCATAACATGTTCATAGGCTCGTTGTTTATAGTTTGTGTCAGTGTGAGTTGGTGGTGCATTGTGTGTGTGTGTTGGTGGTGCATCGTGTGTTCATGCACTAATCTGTGTGTATGTGAGTTTGTGGTGCATCATGTGTGTGTTCATGCACTAACCTGTGTGTGGGTTGGTGATGCATTATGTGTGTGTGTGTGTTCCTGCACTAACCTGTGTGTGTGAGTTGGTGGTGCATCATGTGTGTGTGTGTGTTCATGCACTAACCTGTGTGTGTGTGTGAGTTGGTGGTGCATCATGTGTGTGTGTGTTCATGCACTAACCTGTGTGTGTGAGTTGGTGGTGCATCGTGTGTGTGTGTGTTGGTGGTGCATCGTGTGTGTGTTCATGCACTAACCTGTGTGTGTTGGTGCATTATGTGTGTGTTCGTGCACTAACCTTTGTGTGTGTTGGTGATGCATCGTGTGTGTCTTCATGCACTAACCCGTGTGTGTGAGTTGGTGGTGCATCATGTGTGTGTGTTAGTGGTGCATCGTGTGTGTGTGTGTGTGTTTTGGTGGTGCATCGTGTGTGTGTGTGTGTGTGTGTGTGTGTGTGTGTGTGTGTGTCTGTGTTGGTGGTGCATCGTGTGTGTGTGTGTGTTGGTGGTGCATCGTGTGTGTGTGTGTGTTGGTGGTGCATCGTGTGTGTGTGTGTTGGTGGTGCATCGTGTGTGTGTTCATGCACTAACCTGTGTGTGTGGGGTGATACTGCAGCTCCAACATACACAGTGGATTACAGCAGGTGAAGAGTTGTGTTAATGTTCACACTAAACCTGTGGAAACAAGTCTGAGATCTCAGTGAACAGATGATTTTATTTTCTCCACCTGTCCAGTTTGCACCTGTGTTCACTGATTGCTCAGATGTTGTGATGTTGTAGCCCATCTGCTGCATCGCGGCTGTAAAGAGTGATGATCTGAGTTACCGTAGCTATCTTGTCCGCTTTTACCCTGTCATTAACGCTTGACTCGTATCTGCATGATCGATCTAAATGGTCCTCCAGGTGATGTTGACGCTATTTTTAGCGCCTGCTACTTTTGGCATGATGGTTCCCAAAGCCAAAGCCGTGTAACTCTGGTTCTTGGTTCCTAGCGAGGCGAATCTCCAAGATGAGTCAGTGGCTCGAGCTGCAGCAGCTTGACTCCACTTTCCTGGAACAGGTGGACCAGCTCTATGATGACAACTTCCCCATGGCCATCCGCCAGTACCTCAGCAACTGGATCGAGAGCCACGACTGGTGAGGAAAAGAGTTTCACCCTGTCGAGTGATTTATTGTGCACACATTTGAAATGAAGAACTTGGCCACAAGATATTTGGAGTCACGTCTCCATTACGCCGTGTTCACACTCGTGAATCTCCTCGTGTTCGCTCAGTAATTAGACTCGTTCTTTCTGTCTTTCTGTCCATGTTTGTTTTGCTCGTTTAAAGGCGGGGTCTCCGATTTTTGAGAAATGCTTCAGAAAACCGAGTCAGGCCGAGTACTAAACAAAAATCAAAACAAACATGTAGCCAATGAGCAGAAAGGGGCGGGGCTTGTCGATATGGGCGGAAAGAGTGTTCAGTGCGCATGTGTGACATTAGCAGAAAGCGGTTTTAACAATGACATGGGGGATAAAAACAAAGAAAGAAAGAGAAGAAAGACTTATGATAAGGCAAGAAGTAGGACGTGTTAATATAGGATCAGCTTTCCAGCGCTGGAGAGAACTTTACGAGCAGGAAGTTGGCCACATATTCACAGGTTGGAGTTTCCCGAGTCAATAACTCCTGAGCTAAACGCTGTTACTACACAAATAACTTTTCTATCGTAGTAATGTAGAGAGGCAGCTACAACCGCGTTTTGTGTAGTAACAGCGTTTTGCTCAGGAGCTATTGACTCGGGAAACTCCGACCTGTGAATATGTGGCCGACTTTACTTAGGACGCCGAGGCGCTTTTTTCCTTCTCGATAGGTGAGTAACGTTGGTTTTGCTTTGTTACACAGAACTAATATATGCCTTTGTCCTTTACATGATTATGCTTGTGTGTAATTTTTGCTTGTTTGTTTATCTACAATCGTATTGTTCTTCCCTTCAGCTACGATAAAGACACGTCTCTTTCTGTTAGTCGCCTGGGTTACGTATGTATGTGTGGGCGGAGCTATCGATACAGGGGTGGGACCCGTTTGGGTTAGGGGCTTGTTTGTTTTGGCGATTTCAAATGTCGTCATCGGCTTTCAAAAATCGGAGACCGCACCTTTAATCTCCAAATAATTACCGGTTTAGTCAGGAGGTTAAAATAAAGAGCTTGTTGTCCCTCTGACCTTGATGTTGGGGAGTAGGAAAGCCAAAGGGAGAGATTTCTGAAAGCGTACACATTCTTCAGTACACGATTCCGTGCATTAACTAACCATTACAGGAAGGTATGAAGGGGCAGAAGGTAAAATGTGAACACACCCTTTCCCCCAGGTAGAGACTTGGCGCCTCAGTCCTGACAGGATTCACCTTTTCTGTCTCACCTGCCACTTTTGGGTGCTTTGTTTAAGCAGGCATGAACGTTTGCATAGTTCACAGCAGTAACGAGTGAAGATTTAAGTGTACGTCGTCGTCCTCCGACTGTAGTTCTGTGAGGAACCTCGGAAAGCCAGAACGCCTCAGTCTTGTTACCATAGAGAAGGTTCACACCCGTCATTTAACACACAGAGTTATGTGCAGATCAGGTACGACGACTGACGACGACCGGCTCGGCTGAGTCCTGACATTACCGGTTCTGACGTTTTTATTTCAGCGTATAAGAAAACGCTTGCTGAAATGTGAGGGGTGTGAACACTTTAGTGAGATACCGTACAAGTGTTAGTGTGAACAATAGGAACTCACACGCCATACATTGGTGAGATAAATCTGTGTGCAGTTCTGTGAGGTTTAGTGTGTATTGTAGTCATGAGCTAAGCAAGGAATTGAAATAAAGACCGTAAACAGTAATTTATATAAAAACAGCAACTATGTATATGTATGTGTATAAAAAGGAAGTAGAAATAGAGTGAAGAAACCCAAGACGCTGAGCCAACAGGAAATAACTAAAGTGGATGGCTCGGTCACTTCTAGCTGCTTCTTTTGCTCACACAGGGACCATGTGGCCAACGTGGAGAACGAGTCACTGGCTCGAGTGCGGTTCCATGACCTTCTCACCCAGCTGGACCACCAACACAGTCGTTTTGCAATGGAGAAGGACTTCCTGAATCAGCACAACATCCGCAAGATTAAACGCAACCTGCAGGTCTGCAGCACACGCTCGCATAAATCACTTCCCCATTTCCCATTACTGCAGTACACTCTCTCTCTCTCTCTCTCTCACTCTCTCTCTCACTCTCTGTCTCTCTCTTTCTGCCTCTCTCTCTGTCTCTCTCTTTCTGTCTCTCTCTCTTTCTGCCTCTCTCTGTCTCTCTCTCTCTTTCTGTCCCTCTCTCTCTCTCTGTCTCTCTCTCTCTGTTTCTCTCTGTCTCTCTCTCTTTCGCTCTTTCTGTCTCTCTCTCTTTCTGTCTCTCTCTGTTTCTGTCTCTCTCTGTTTCTGTCTCTCTCTGTTTATCTCTGTCTCTCTCTCTCTCTCTCTCTCTGTCTGTCTCTCTTTCTCACACACACACTCACACACACACACACACACGCACACACACACACACACGCACACACACACACACTCAGTAGTACTGCAGCCACATTTGAAAACAGGTTTAAAATTAAAATAGATCCCCATAATTATTTTTAGATATTTATGGAAAAGTTTGTTTTATTTTTAATGCAAAGCACTAAAGTTTCTCCCTATGTGATGATGAGTCCTGGGTTTAATCTGATTATTCTGCACATGAACACGCTTTCAGTTTAATTCAACCATGCACGAGAGAACAGTTAGCGGCTCAACGTCCTGACAAACACACAGATTTCGGTGTGATATCACCATCTGCCGTCACTCACCCTGATCTGATCTTATCGTTTCTGTTCATGGTTTAGACTCTGTTCGGGGACAACCCCGTCTCAATGGCCATGATCATCAGCAAGAACCTGACTGAGGAGAGGAAGATTCTGGCAACTGCACAAATCTCTGAGGTGAGGAAGGAAACTGATGAACCGTTTGATAAGCACTTAAACAGCGCTGAGAAAACGTTAACCCTTGTTCCATCTACTATAAACACACCCTGTATCTACACACACAACCATGTGCGTTAGTCGCTTCCCTTCTGTTACTCGCACCCCCTCTCCCCCCCATAGCCAAGATAAATACTAGGCATCATCTGAGAACATGATGGAGGAGGAAGCGTTAGGTTGTAGACTTTGGGAGCTGGTCGTATGTGGAGATGTGGTAAATAAACATGTCCTTTATGACGCAGAACCCGACACATAACGCCCAGAGCGACATGATGATCGAGAAACAGAAAGAGCTGGACAGCAAGGTGAAGGACATCAAGACCAAAGTTCAGGTGAGGATCAGACATTAACTACACCACCTACATTCGCATGATCGGCATTTGCATCGTTCGTTGCCTAAAACGTCTTCCTGAGTGCGTTACGCGTGTAGTTTATTGACTAGGACTTTTTTTTTTCTTTCTATAAACCAGGAAACAGAGCAGAACATTAAGAACCTGGAGGATCTGCAGGACGAACATGACTTCAAGAGCAAGACTCTGCAGAATCATGGTATGTTCAGACACCAACAGGAAGAGGAACCTCCGAAACACAAGCAAGCGTTCTGGACCGGAAATCGGCTAACGACTCTGTTGTTTTGGTTCTACAGAGGAGCTGAACGGAACAATATCGAGGGAGGATCTGAATCGTGAGAAACTCTACCTCAAAGCCATGTTTGTGAAGCTCAACAATATGAGAGCGGTGAGAGTTTCCGAGTGTGTGGACCAATGTTTCCGGCACTACGTCCAAAACCTCATGCTGTCGTTCTAAATAGCTGAAAATACTACAGCATCTGTTGGAACTGTGTGGGTTATGGTAAATGGGAACACGTATAACTGCAGCTAAGGATATACTATATAAAGCGTGTGTGTGTGTGTGTGTAGGTGGTGGTGGGACAAATGTCAGAGGTGCTAAACCTGATCGAGCAGCTGGAGTACGAGCTGATCTCAGTGGAGCTGTCTGAATGGAAACGACGCCAGCAAATGTCCTGCATCGGAGGACTCACCAATGTCTGCCTTGATCAACTGCAGAACTGGTAAGACACCAACTTTAAAACCCCACGTTTGGAGGTTTGTGTGTTCTCGATACACCTGAGCCAGATATTTCAACTGGTCAGATATTCTCAGGTGTTCTCAACACCATCAAACCAAGTATTCAGGTATCCTTAAATGCCTTCATATTTTCACTTATTCCCAAATACACTTGAAGTATCCTTGTGTTCACAGAGCCCTTAAGCCAGGTACCCAGGTATGCCCAACACAGTTAAACCTGAGATTCATGTATTCCTAACACACCTTCACCATGCATTAAAGTGTTCCACTCACCTGAACCTGGTTTTTAAGTGTTCCTAATGCTCTTGATCCAGGTGAATCCATTGCACCCAAGCTATGTATCTAAGTTTGCCCTGCACACCCAAGCTTGGTTTTCAGGTTATCCACCAGACCTGAGCAAGATATTCAGGTGTTTCCAACACTGCTGGGTCTGTTGGCCAAGTGTTTCCACCACAACTGTGCTAAGTCTGCCGGTGTTTAATGCATTTCAGCCAGATAACTAGATGTTCCCAATAAAAATGAGATGGTTATTCAGGTTCTTCACATGTTCCCGATGCACCCGAGCAGAGTATTTACATTCCTCAACTAAGTGACGTGACGTACGGCTAAGTACGGTGACCCATACTCGGAATTTGTTCTCTGCGCCCGAGGAGCAATTGGGGGGTTCGGTGCCTTGCTCAAGGGCACCTCAGTTGCGCCCAGCCCGAGACTCGAACCCACAACCTTAGGGTTAGGAGTCAGACTCTCTAACCATTAGGCCACGACTTAGCTATTAGAGAAAATATAACACTTAAGGCTCTTATTTTTAATTTTAATAGGAATTTTAATGTTCATAGCCATAAGGCTTAATACTACCAATTTGGTGACATACTTATTTTTCTCGCTCTTTCTGTTCGTGTGCAGGTTCACGGCATCGGGTGAGTGTCTACTGCAGGTTCATCAGCAGTTGAAGAAGCTGTTGGAGCTGGAGCAGAAATACTCCTACCACCAGGACCCCATCAACCTGAGCCGGGTATCGCTGGAGGATCGTGCAGCCATACAGCTTAAAACGCTGATCACCAAGTGAGGCTCCACTGTCCATCCATGGGTTTAACTACTCAGACCGTTTCTCACCGCACAACTCAGTACTGGGGTATCAGGTATCAGGTGCCCAAAATAATCATTGACATGTTCCCAAATCTGAGCCAGGAAAGCTGGTGTTACTAAATATACCCAGTGCAATACCCAAGTGAGGTATCCAGGTATTTCTGAAGGACCTCCGCCAGGTACAGAGGCAGTTGTTCTCCATTGCATTAGAGCCCCAGGTACCTCCGATACACCTGACTCTTTAATCCAGGTATCCCAACACGTCTGTGATGGATATTAAGGCGTTTCCAAACCACTCAGTAACAGTTAAAGCATTTGTGTCAGATATCTAAGTATGCTCCATACACCTCAGCAGAGTACACAGGTCTTTCCAGCTCCTGTGCAGGTTTTCATGACATATACGTAAGCTAGGTATAAACCTGAACCACAAACGTTGCTGCAATTTTATACTATTCATATGAAGGGAATATAATGTAGATTGTGTGTGTGTGTGTTGTAGTTCTATGGTTGTAGAGAGACAGCCTTGCATGCCTACACAACTGCAGAGGCCACTGGTGCTAAAGACTGGGGTTCTGTTTACTCTCAAAGTCAGGTATCAAACACACTGCATCACAAACACAACCGTATGTGTGTTTCCTGATCAACAGGTTGTAACGATTCTCTGTAACGTTCCAGATTACTGGTGAAACTCCCAGAATTTAACCACACAGTTCGAGTAAAGGTGCACTTGGATAAGTAAGTAACTCCATCATTAAAGCGAGTCTCGGGTTATTTAACGTTTCTGTGTGACCTGCTGAATAAAGCTGTGAACCAGTTTGTGGTCAGTACTGAAGTGTAGAAATGAAGGAAGCTAATAATCTAATACAAATACAAACCGTTTAGCGAGCAAACGTTAAGCTAACTGAAAGAAGTCGAGTGGGTGTAACAAATGGTTGTCAATCATGCTCATTAGAATATTAAGTCACGCCCACCGCGACAGTCTCGGCTCAGTGTGACCAGCTAGTTGATCTGCAGTTTTGAGTGTTTTAGTAAATGATTGCTTTCTTTTTCCCCCACAGAGATGTGACGGAGAAGAGAAAAGGGTAAGACGGCAAAATTTTATAATTATTGAAATTTCGGCTGCCTGAAGAATCGGTTTCTGTTATTACTGTGTGTTTGTGGTTGAGAGTCATGTTCTGGGACAATTTCCAACCAAATTGCTAAGCTTTCTGGGAAACAACACACACACACACACACACACACACACACACACACACACACACACTGACCTGTTTGTTGTTTCATATGTTGACGTTCTAAATTTGTCTCCAGTTTCCGGAAGTTCAACATCCTCGGGACGAGCATGAAGGTGATGAACATGGAGGAGTCGATCGGGATGGCTGCTGAATTCAGACATCTGGTAAATAATTAAATACTACATACAATATTCATCTCCATATTGTAATACTTTAAAACTTACCAGTGTTCATTTATTTATTTACTAAAACAGCAACTGAAAGAGCAGAAAGTAGCAGGGAACAGGACCAACGAGGTAGTGGTTCCCTTCAACACCATTTACTGACACTAATTGTGTAAAGCATTGTGTTTGTGTACATGTGTGTGTACGCACGTGTGTGTATGGGTACATGTGTGTGCTTGTGTGTGTGCGTGTACCACATGAGGGATGTGGTAGCCTAGTGGATAAGGTGTTGGGCTACCAATCGGAAGGTTGTGAGTTTGATTCCCACGTCCACCAAGCTGCCACTACTGGGCCCCTGAGCAAGGCCCTTAACCCTCAATTGCTCAGGTGTATAAAAATGTAAGTCGCTTTGGATAAGGGCGTCTGCTTAATGCTGTGTGTGTCAGGGTCCACTGATCGTTACTGAAGAGCTCCACTCGTTCACATTTGAAGCAGAACTCTGCTGGTCAGGACTCATCATAAACTTTGAGGTGAGGAATAAAGTTCATATAAAAAAACACAAGTCTGTATATAAAAGTGTGTGTTTAAAGACCTTTTAACAAAGTTGTTTATTAGCTGCTGCATGTTTTAGAAACTAGTCTGAGGTAAAGTTATAAAAATGTTTTGTCTCCTGTGTAATGTTTTGCTTATCATTTGAGGCTAACATGCTAATCTCCTCAGCGCTGAGTCGCTCGAACACGAGTCGGATCTTATAAATGAGAACCGATTCCTAAACTTCAGCCCTTTTTTTTTTGTACTTTTTTGTACATTTTATAGGTACAAGTATAAAGTCGTTACTTCTGCGTTGTGAATTAATCTAAATGCCTGTAAGGAAATCCAGTCGAAGCTGTTTGTTAGTTTAAATTAGTTCGTGTATCGTTTGTGAATTGAATCAAATAAAACTCACGTCAGGACATCAGGTGAGACTCCTGTAATGGGACTGAGTTCTTACACAACATTATTCATGCGGAAACTCCTTATAAACGTCAACATGAACACTAAAATGGGGGGGGGGGGGGGGTGCTAATTGTTGTTGTGGCGCTAATGGAGCCGAGTCGACTCTTTGATGAGCCGATCAAAAAAACCGAATCGTTGCTGTTGCGGTTCCTTTTTACGTTCATTCTCTGCAGTGAGAAATCGCAAGTCTCCACCTAGTGGAAAGATGAAGAAACGTCAGTACCGCTGTATTAAAGGACAGATTGAAAAAGTTTGTTTTTGATTACTAGCATATTATTATAATTATAAACATTAGTGTGTAATTTAACTGCCATCAGGATTCCTAATGTAATAAAACACACCCCTCTTGATGAGCTGCTCATTATTATTATTTGACTTTTCATTAGTGCTGTTGCATCACGGTTTTTGTTGTTGTTGTTTTAAAATAATTTTTATACAAGAATATTATGTTTTAATAAATAAATTCTGTGATGTGATCGTGTGATTCTCTCGTGCCAGACGTCATCTCTTCCTATTGTGGTCATTTCCAACGTTAGCCAGCTGCCATGTGGTTGGGCCTCCATCATGTGGTACAACATGTTGACCTCTGACCCTAAGGTAGGACACGCCCCCAGAATTCTTCCGCTATGTAACGAAGACCGTTCTAAGTTTTGAAAACTCTTTCGAATGTCTACTCTATTTCCATCAGAATCTGGCGTTCTTCGTGAACCCGCCCTCGGTGAGTTGGGGTCAGCTGTCTGAGGTGCTGAGCTGGCAGTTCTCCTCCATCACCAAGCGAGGACTGAACACCGAGCAGCTGAACATGCTGGGACACAAACTACTGGGTTAGTGCATGATACAGGACACACAGGTCCAGACCTCCTGCTCCTGGGCATGTCAAATTAACCAAAAGCCTTTGTCTTATTGTTGTAGGACCAAAAGCTTCCAAAGACCCCGAGGCTCAGATTCCCTGGAATAAATTCTGTAAGGTATGAAGAATACACACACACACACACACACACGCTCACACACACACACACACACGCTCACACACACACAAAATCTTTCTCTCTCTCACACACACACACACACAATCTTTCTCTCTCTCTCACACACACACATACACACACACACACACACACGCACGCTTACACACACACAATCTTTCTCTCTCTCACACACACACACACACTCAATCTCTCTCTCACACACACACACACACACACTCACACACACATACTCACACACACACACAATCTTTCTCTCTCTCTCCCACACACACACACACATACACAATCTCTCTCTCTCTCTCTCACACACACACACACATTCTCTCTCTCTCTCTCACACACACACACACACATACACACTGACGCACAAACCTACTGACATCCACTGACACACACAGACACTCACACACACTCACCCACACTCTCTCACAAAAACCAACCCACCCTCACCCACTCACACACACCTACACACGTGCACACACACACACACACACACATTTAGATGGTTTATATCATTCAGATCTTTAATACAGATATGTAGTGTATAATAATTATTCCTGCAGGGAGGCAGTGAAAAGAACTTCACCTTCTGGTTGTGGATCGAAGGAGTGTTGGACCTGATCAAGCGACACCTCCTGAGCCTGTGGGATGATGGGTAAGAAGGGAATATCATCATTGTCTGTCATCTGTCAGTTGTGACATCCACACTGATCCGTCCCTTTTAATCCCCTTTGTCTTTTGTTGTCCTTATATGGACATCGTTTCCTGTTCTCGTTTATCTGAAAGTGTTTTTCTTCTACGCCTTCTCTGTGTAACAGGTGCATTATGGGATTTGTGACTAAGGAGCGCACTAAGGCTCTGCTCAGTGATAAAGCTCCCGGAACTTTCCTGCTGCGCTTCAGTGAGAGTAATCGAGACGGCGCCATCACCTTCAGCTGGGTCGAACACACCCCCAACGGTGAGACATGCCTACTTCCTGTGTGTACTTGTGTGTGTGTGCATATAAGCATCAGTCCTTCAGTCATTCAACACAAGCCTCGATGTGTGTGTATGCAGGTGAGCCGCAGGTGCGCTCAGTCGAGCCCTACACGAAGAAGGAGCTCTCTGCCGTCTCTCTGGCTGACATCCTCAGAAACTACAGAGTGATGGCTGCCGAAAACGTCCCCGAGGACCCGCTGCGCTTCCTGTATCCCAGCACCCCCAAAGACGACGCCTTCTGCAAATATTACTCCAAACCTACTGACAGTGAGTACATGACTACAGTCTGACACACACACACACACACTCACATACATACACATACACACACATACATACACACACATACATACACACACACAAAGACCAGTGTGATATAGAACACAGGAGTACAGAATGGTGTGATGTTAATATAAACGAGTGTAGTGTGATGGTGAAGCTTGTTACAGTGAAGCTGCACATCATCATCACAGGAAATGACCTCATTGTAATAAACTCTGTGTGTAGAACATGAGCCCATGGACGTGGACAAGAAATCAGACGATTATATCAGAACTACACTGATCTCTGTCTCTGAAATGTGAGTATTACAGCTGTTATACACACACACTCACACCCACACCCACACACTCACACACACACACCCACTCACACACCCACACACACACACCCACTCACTCACCCACTCACACACACCCACTCACTCACCCACTCACACACACACCCACTCACACACCCACACACACACACCCACTCACACACCCACACACTCACCCACTCACACACACCCACTCACACACACACACACTCACAAAAACCCACTCACCCACACACACTCACCCACACTCACCCACTCACACACACACACACACACACACACACTCACCCACTCACACTCACCCACACTCACAAACCCCAACTCACACACACCCACCCACACACACTCAAACACACACACCCACTCACACACACACCTACTCACCCTCACCCACCCACCCACACACAAACACACACCCACCCACACACTCACCCACTCAAACTCACCCACACCCACTCGCCCATTCTCACACACCCCCACCCACCTACCCACCCACACCCCCACACACTCACCCTCACCCACTCACACACCCCCAACAACCACCCACAAACACACAGACACACAGATTTCACTACTGTTCATGACCCTGAGCATCATGAAAGGTGGAAACATGATTATTTGAATAGTCTCTAATCATTTGGATAAACGTGGTGTACGAGGTTCCACCCAGTCGTCACACAGAGTGATTATTGGGCACGAGAGTCGTGTCTATGTGCCATATTTAACCTTCATACCAGTTTAGAAAGTCTTAGTACACATGATTTAAGCTCAGCAGCAAGTGGTTAGACATCAGTACTAAAGGTCTGCAGGAATGTGCTGAATTCTGTAACTAACAAAATATTTGAGAAATATATTGGACTAAATCTCCAACCTCCAACTAGGGAAAACCAAAGAAAACGCCTCCTCGGCAGTGAATTCCTACACGGGAACCCTGGCTGGTCTCCTCAACAGCAAGTGACATCAAATCAACATGAACAGTAAAAACCACCTTTAAAACGAGTTACACTCTATACACTTCATACACACTTTATAGATGTGTAAACAACTACCTGCTCAGTATCTGACTAGTGTCGAGGAAGTAAATATCACCAGCAAAATAAAAAGCATCATCCCTCATCATCAGTCAGCCGGGTAGGTTGTCGCTAAGCGCCCACGCCCACGACCCCGCAGCTCTGTCGTCTGTGACGTCACTATGATCTCCAACGTCCTGTTTCCTGTGAGGTAAGGGGAACGCAGCGTAAATGCAATCTGTTCGTGTGTCTGCAGGAAAACCTCCGAGTACAACGACATCATGATGCCGCTCTCGCCCGAGGTGTACGGAGAACTGGAGCGCATGGTGAGGACGTCACACACAGCTGAACTTAAATACACACAAATATACACGGATAAAGTGTGTGTGTGTGTAACAATTCTGACAACTTTGTAAATGTATTAGAAACATAAACTGAGGTGGTGTTTTTTTTTTCTTCAGACCCGTGACCTGACCGGAGATCTCGGAGAGGTAATTTATTTATTAGATTTATTTTCCAGTTTGTTTATTTTTATACACGCAGCAGGAGCTGTTTACTGTGTGAGAGCGTAAGAGCGTGATGTGTACAGATGTAAAGCGTTACTCCGCCCTCTCTCCCGCGTACAGCTGTGCTGCGGCCTTCCCAACGAGTGACGCATGGATGGAGCCGAGACCTTCACTCGTCGTCTCCACCCACAGAACGGATGATGACGACGAGAGCACCCGAGGTTCGGTGCATCTGCGAGCCACTCGTACATTTTATTAGAAGCTGTAATCACAGACCTAACTTTTATATTAAGGCTGATTTTTAAAGCACCTTACATGTTAATAGCACTTACCTGCTGCTGACGCACTTTTCCTCTCGCTTTAGAAATGAGACACAAGGTATTATATTCGTGTCGTCCAGCTGTGCCTCTTTTTTTTTTTTTACATTGTATTAGTACAGTAAGAATCTACAGTATATATATTTTCAGCAGGGAAAGTCAGTCACTGTAAATTTAAACTGTCCTGTAAGGCAGCAGAGGCGAAGGGACGCGACCCCACACGCTGCCTCGACCCGTCCACCTTACGCCACGTTCACGTTCCGCGCGTTTATCACCACGTTCACGTTACTGCGTCCACATTCGTGACCCTTACAGATTTGTTCCCACTCCTGTTTGTGAAAGGAAACAAAATCCCCAGAACGACAAAAAGCAAACGTCCGACTCGAGCTCGAAAAGCTTTGCTTTTATTTGATGCTTTGTTTGAAACAAAGTGCTCGGCTTCAGCAGTAACACAACCAACTGAACGGCGTAACAGGAAGAATACAAAGACATCTGCATATTCAGCTTTATACGGAGAACATGTGGGTGTAATATAATATAATATATATGTGATACATTCAGTCCTAACGTAGCCTGTGATTGGACAGAGTGCAGCGTGTCATTAGATTAGATTCAGTTTGTGAACCGTCTGATTGGATGTTGTTAGAAATACCCTGGCGACTCTTTTCCTCTCCTGCAGCAACTCCGTCACAAACAGAAAGCTTCTTGTTTTTACTTCTACAGTTTTTTTTCCCCCCGTACTAGAGGTTTTTATGCAGTATGTGTGTGTGTGTGAGATATTAACGCTTTTCCAGCCTGGATACACTTAATAAAAAAAGAATAAGAGGAGGTACAAAGGTGTAAAGACAAGAAGCCACAGTGCTCTCAAATAATCACGGTTACAATATATTTATATCAAAAATAAATAAATAAATACATAAATAATCTGTAACAATTAAGAT
>NC_062518.1:16769889-16804889 GCF_022655615.1 Tachysurus fulvidraco
CGCTGTCCATCAACCGTACAGAGAGACACGGCCCAGAAATCAGGACTGAACTTAGCCAGCTGGGGGATGTAGTCTGCCACCTACACAACATTAACACAACACACAAAACTCTTTACTCAGCTAATACTCTGAATGTAAAGACACACACACACCAAGACACCCCCCAACACACACACACACACCAAGACACCCCCCCAACACACACACACACACACCAACACCCCCAACACACACACACACACACACGCACCAAGACACACACCCCAACACACACACTCCAACACCCACCCAACACACACACACCCAAAAACACACACCCCAACACCCCCAACACCCCCAACACACACACACACACCAGCACACACACCCAAACACCCCCAACACACACCCCGCAACACCCCCCCAACACACCGCACAACACAAAGACCAAACACCCCCCGAACCCACTCACACACCCCAAACCCCCCCAACACACACACCCCAACACACACATACACACACACCACCTGTCCTCCAGAGAGTTTCTTTGCGCTGTCGTACAGCTCGTCTATGTGCGAAGCGAATGATTGGAAATCAGGAATCACAAACTTCTTCCTGAAAGCCTGAGTGAGCAGCACAATGTTGCTCTGGACACATCTATAACACACACACACACACACACACACACAATATTTCTATATAGTTTTTGGACTGCGGAACACAGCTGTACACCGACATCCTTCTCATCATGAAGATTTCCCAACACAAGGTTAATGATGTATAGAACAGAACAGAACAGCAACTCAGGATCGACCTGATCCGTAAACCATGGACTGAACATTCCGTACAAACACACACAGCTTCTTTCCTCTCTGTCTGTGGACCACAGAGAAGACACCATGAATATTTACACACTGATAGCAATCAGGTCAGATCTGACTGTCACTTCCACAGGATGTTCTAACAGAATAATGTTATTTACAGAGAGAAAGTCATCAGGTTTCAGTGATAAACTGTAGATTCTGACATGTTTATTAACCTGTTTATTTTTCAACTTTAACTACCTCAATAAATACCTGTACACACAAAATATGCTAACATTCACATGCTAATATTTGCTAATGTTTGCTAACCCAATACAATTCTATTAGAGTTCTACCTTAATTACACCTTAATTACATAACTGGAGACCGCACAGCAAATATCCTTTAATCCCACCATCTATTTTATTCTCAGAAGAAAAGCTTTATATGTAAACGTGTCACATGGCAGTGACTGGATGCCTTCCTGCTGCTGAATCCTGCCAGCCAATCAGAAACGAGCACATTGTCCACCCATCAGGTCTTTATTTATTTCTCCGTATATAATAAAAACAGTCCAAGTGTTTAATGTGTCTTAAAGAGAATAAATTGGATGGAATCTCACATTTATTATTGAAGACACACACACACACACACACACACACACTATACACTGACAGAGTAGCCAATCACGTGCCTGGAGCTGTGAATAATAATGATTACTAATCTTTAAAACAATTCAGAAGTAAAGAAATGTTTCCCATCACACACAGAAAGGTGAGAGCCGTTACTTTTTAAAGAGGTGTCGATCCAGAGCTCCATCAGATGTGGTCTTCAGTGTGACCTTCAGCATCTCCATACACTCCTTCAGACGAGGATCTCCTGTACGCAGGCCTGTCAACTTCAACGCCTACACATATGAGAGAGAGAGAGAGAGAGACAGAGAGAGCGACAGAGAGAGTGAGAGAGAGACAGTGACAGACAGAGAGACAGAGAGAGACAGAGAGAGAGAGAAAGAGAGAGAGAAATGTTTGTTTTAAAGGGTTCTAGAGTGTGGTAGGCTTAGAGACCTGATACAAGATATGATGCTAAATTTGTGTGTGTGTGTGTACGTACCGTAGTAAACTTGTGAGCTGGGATTTTATCTTGGCCCTCAGCGATGGTATAGAAGAGCAGATCCTCCAGACTGGGCAGGATTCCTGCCTTCCTTCTTCTGAAGATGAAACAAACACACACACACACACACACACACACACACACACACACACACACACAAATGTCACACACTTGAGAGAGGACGTGTGAAGCAGTCAGCAGGACCATCAGGGATTTTTTTCCATGTAAAAAGGGTAAAAAAATTATTTCAGCTTTTCTCTCAAACTGTCAGTGAGGATCGAAAGCTAAACCTTTCTCAGAAGCATAAAATCCCGTGACCACGTTAGCTAATTTATCTCCACGACCCTGGGACACCTGGGACGCTGTGAAAATATCTTTAAACCACAAAACAGGTTTGGGTCTCGATCATCACTGACACTGTGAGGGAAAGGGCTGGAGGAACAGCAGAGGACGAGCCACACATTCCGAGGACGGTCCACCTAAGTGCTGCAGTGCATTGTGGGACAGCTGAGGAACATTGCACCATGACGGACGGGGATTTAACAACAAAAACAAAAAAGGATGGTGCTTCGTTCACTGAGAATCATCCAGAGACACATCCCAGAGGACATCAGTCCCAAGCACACTGGACAGAACTCACTCTTTCTCCATAAAGACTTTAATCCTGTCGTTCTGATTTAAAGAATTAAAAGCCATAAATATTCTGTCTGAGTGCAGGCGGCTGTAGCTGTGAGGTCATCGCAACCTCGTGAATATAACACACCGCACAGGCTACACCCGAACTCAAGACGTACAGGAGACGTGTCCGGGATGCGTCTCCATGACTCTGGGATCTACAGTAGAACATGAACATTTAATGAAAGGGTTTGAGAGAGCAGCTTGTTAGAAGGTTTTCTCTAGAAAGCGGAATTCTCCGCGAAAGGGATCTAGAACGTGTGTTCTTCAAACGGGACAAACACAGAACGCTTGTTGGAGGGGATCTAGAGCGCGGAAAGGTTCTGCAGGACGACTGGGGGAAGGTTGAACATTTGTGATAAAAATCGCAGAAGATTATTAGAAGATAAATTTCTTGAAAGAGTTCTAAAGCGTCGAACGAGTTTCAGAACGGTTCTAGAGCGAAGACGGTCGTCGCATGTGGAGGGGGAACGCGTCGGAAACGTCACGGGCATGAGGAGGGTTCTAGAATGCATAAACACGGAAGGGAAGACAGACGACAAACACAAAGAAAAGAAACAAAACCAAAAAATACTTACAGAACAAATGCAAAAGTGAGCAGCGGAGGGGAAAAAAACACAGGATCAATGAAACATTTACTAATAAAATGAGCATGTGACAAAATCTTCATCATCATTGTCAGTTAGTAGAATAATAATAATAATAATAATAATAATAATAATCTTGTGTGTAAAGATGTAGCACAGATGCTAAGAGTACGTCAGCTGTGAGGTTGTGTCACACTTTAGCATCAGCGCTAAACTAAGCTACACTAAGCCTCCACTTCCCTGAAATGAACATCCTGCTGTCTTCTGCTAATGGAAAAGTCCTTCTTTATGGAGTGTGTTATTATCAAACACACACACAAGCATCTTTACACAGATGCAGAGGATTCACTGATGACCTTCAACAATCTAAAACACACACACAGAACACACGTCTGTGTGTGTATGTATATGTGTGTGTGTGTGCATGTGCGCATGCGTATATAAACGTGTGTGTGTGTGTGTGTGTGTGTATATATATATATATATATATATATATATATATATATATATATATATATGTGTGTGTGTATTAGAACCGGTTTCTCCCACTTTCTCCAGAGGAACTGTTTAAATCGAGCTGAATCAGTTTTGTGAGCCGTTTTGCTGACGAAACCCTTCACACACTTCAGTAGAATCACCTTGAGGTTCCCAGCATTTGTGTGTATATATATGTATATATGTGTGTGTGTGTGTGTATATATATATATATATATATATATATATATATATGGTTCCCAGCATTAGTGTGTGTATGTGTGTGTATGTGTGAGGTTCCCAGGATTAGTGTGTGTGTGTGTGTGTGTGTGTGAGGTTCCAAGCATTAGTGTGTGTGTATATGCGTGTGAGGTTCCCAGCATTAGTGTGTGTGTGTGTGTGTGTGTGTGTGAGGTTCCCAGCATTAGTGTGTATATGTGTGTGTGTATGTGTGTGTATGCGTGTGTGTGAGGTTCCCAGCATTAGTGTGTGTGTATATGTGTGTGTGTATGTGTATGCGAGTGTCTGTGAGGTTCCCAGCATTAGTGTGTGTGTGTGTATGCGTGTGTGTGTGTGTGTGAGGTTCCCAGCATTAGTGTGTGTGCTGTCGACAATGCTGTCGCTTTAACCCTTCAGTGATGTTCAGAACATCATCATGTCTCCTTCATCCTCCATCCTGATTCCATCCTGTACAGAAGTGTGTCCTTGTTTACCGGAGAAACTGTCGGTGTGTAAACAGTCTGATGTTGTAGAAGCCCCCGGTGTAAATATCACCGGATTACACCGTGTTTTATTGGGAGTAAATACGTCATTCTCCACGTGACGTCACATCCCTCAGCTCCATTAGCTACGTGCTAACTGCGTGTAAAACAACGCACTGTAACACAACACAACTCACTTCTCGTTGGCTGCATCTTTGCCGTCCGTTGGTTGACCGGAGCTCGTGCACAGATAACGGCGGCATCCTCTTGCAGGAGCGCGCGCGGCTCGTGCAGTCTGATCTCCTGCGGTACCGCACAAGATCGGACGGGTCAGGTTCGGTTTGATCAGATCCCTCAAAGCTACCGAGCACCTGAACTGAAACATGACGGTCTCGCACTGCTCACGGACTTCTCCACTGATATTAAATCTAATATCGGATCTAATATCGGATTAATCCTGCTCGGCTTTCTCCGTCTCAGCTCGCCGCCCTACGATGATCCTGACGGGTGTATTCACGTGTTTCTATTGGCTTACGTCAGCCCGTTCGCATCGTTGATTGGCTGAACCAGGTGTCAGTCATTAATAACGCGGAAACACAAAGTAGAGCCGCCCGGTGTCACGTAACCGCTCCATAAAGATGGAGATCAGACTCCGGTTTACACGTTAAAATAAACTTTAAACACGTGTTGTATATTAGCGTCTGAATATTTGAATGTAAATGAATAAAACGAGATCATTTCAAGACACACAGCCATGTAAAAAAGAGCCATCGTCACATGTCGTGTTTTTTAATATATCTTTATTCTCCCACTAAATTAATGTAATACAGATTAGACATTTTATTATCAGTCGACACTGAGATGGAGGTAAAGAGGAAGAGAGTGATGTTCACATCAGATGTTTCAGGTTAGAAGGTCCGTCAGCACATGAGCAGTGAACAGATCACACAACTCCCCTTTATACAGTCACAGAGAATCTCACAAACCTTTTCTCTACATATAGAATTTCAGCTGGTGGTAGAGACGTTAAAGGTAATAAAGACAAAACAAATAGGTGTGGCCACGCCCACACACACAGAGGTTTCTATAGTGATTCTCCTTTGGAAAGCCTTTATTATCACCACATAATACATCACAGCTGAATTCTTTTCTTTCCGTATCCCAACTGAGGAGGTTGGGCTTGGAGTGCAGGGGCAGCTTAATATATGATACAGAAGCCCTGGTGGGTTGAGGGCCTCGGTCTAGGGCCCAACAGTGGCACCTTGAACCCAGATCCTCTGATCAACAACCCAGAGCTTTAACCGCTTGAGCCACTGCTGCCCTGTAGATGTTAAGTGTGTGTATGTCCATGTGCTTGTGTGTGTTATACACTATAGACGGTGTCGAGGACAGAAACATCACACACTGCACACTGTACAACATGGTAGATGTTTCATCGGTTTTAAATTTCCCCACACCTTAAATTAATCTATCACAGTTTTATATAATCATAATTAATAATAATGAATAACAGTGTATTATGTAAATATGTATATAATATTAATATTTATTAAAATGTAATGTTGTGGAATGTCAGACGAGTTCCTCACCAGGTTCTCCTCTTCTCTGCAGACTAAACCGCAGCTTCTCCGGTCAATGAGAAGAACTTAGAACTTAAGAGATACGGCTTGGAGACTCGTCCTTTACCTGTGTGTGAGTGAGCTGTTGCTATTGGAAACGATAACGCATTAGAACAAGGAAAATTAATATAATCTTTTGCTTTGCGGTTGCATTACTGTCAGATACGCTGTTATAACAAGTTGGATAATTTACTGATTAATCTGATGAACACAGTACAGAACTCAGCAGCAGGTGTGTGTGTGTGTGTGTGTGTGTGTGTGTGTGTGTGTGTGTGTGTGTGTGTGTGTGTGTGTGTGTGTGTGTGTGTGATAGAAACATGACAACGAATCAATCCTGGACAGGAACCTATTAACCACTGGACCAGGACAACTATTAAAAAAGCAGGACATAAATAAATTAAGTTTTCAGTGTTGATGAAAATGATCAGAAATCAAATAATTCTTTAAGTTATAAACAACATTAAACTACAAAAATAACTTAACATACTGACTAGTGTACCTCGATCACAGCTTATCCTTTTATCACGGTACAATGTGATGTTATCCTGATAAAACAAAGGCTTTAAAAAAAAGCCTTTGTGTACGTGATAATCGACACATGCCTAGAGCTCAGAGTGCAGCTCGGAACGCAATAAACACTAAAAATTTATTTACTAAAAATAAATGCAATCAAAAAGAGTCCTTCATAGTCAGAGTGGAGTTAAAGTGTATGTGTGAGAGCTTTGTTTCAGGTAGAGGCCTCCAGAGACGAAGCCTTGTCCGGCAGGGTGTGTGTCGTGCTGGGAGAACCTTCTGCCTGCGCTGCGCTCCCACAAGATTCAGGAGGGGAATTCTCATCCTGCGAGTTTGGGGTACTATTATCTTGGTCCTAGAGAGAACAAGAATGAATTTATTCTAAATGAAATCTATTCTGAGCAAAAACATTCCCTCGTGAAACGATCCATCATCCACAATGTGAAACCTGGTGGTGGTAGCACCATAAATTGAGAATGAATTTTGGCTCATTGCTTCCTGACTCCATCATCCACAATGTGAAACCTGGTGGTGGTAGCACCATAAATTGAGAATGAATTTTGGCTCATTGCTTCCTGACTAATCCCCACTTTACCTGCTCAGTAAATGTTTGTCTCCTGTAGGCAGGACTGTGTTGTATTCTATACATTCTTCATTCATTCATTCATTCATTCATTCATTCATCTCAGGCATCATCGGGCATTGAGGCAGGATACACCCTGGACGAAGTGCCAACCCATCACAGGGCACACACACACACTCTCATTCACTCACACACACACACACACACACACACACACACACACACACACACACACACACACACACACACACACACACTACGGACAATTTTCCAGAGATGCCAATCAACCTACCATGCATGTCTTTGGACCAGGGGAGGAAACCGGAGTACCTGGAGGAAACCCCCAAGGCACAGGGAGAACATGCAAACTCCACACACACAAGGTGGAGGTGGGAATCGAACCCCCAACCCTGGAGGTGTGAGGCGAACATGCTAACCACTAAGCCACCGTGTCCCCCCAGAATTTTATGCTGACTGAACTCATTCTTCGTCGTTATGATGCTGTTTGTTTAGATAACAATCCCTGGGCCCTCTCTGAGATCATGTGACACGTGAAAAACGTCTCTAGGTTACGACCGTAACCATAGTTCCCTGAGGAACGAGACGCTGCGTCGAAACACTATGGGAACGCCCTCTGCGTGACCGCGCTCTGAACCACGTGTGTAATCTGACCAATAGGCTTTGGAACGTGACGTCATCGGCGGGTGACGTCGCGTAAACAGGAAGCTACAAATGGCTGCGAGATGGACAAGACGCTAGCTCCTGTGAGAGAAGGTAAGCGCCGCAGGGATGCAGGGAGTGTGGCACGGAGACGCAGCGTCTCGTTCCTCAGGGAACTATGGTTACGGTCGTAACCTAGAGACGTTCCCTTTCGGAACTCGAGCTGCGTCGAAACGCTATGGGAACGAGTGTCCAATCACGCCACACTGACGAGACCCTGCTTAGAGAGTGAGGGCCTCGGCACCTGCACGTAGAACAGAGGAGCCCGGGGTGGCTCTGAGGTCAAGGACATAGAACTCGACAAAGGTCAGCGGGGTGGACCAACCCGCAGCGTCACAGATGTCTTGGAGTGCAGCTCCAGCGGACCAGGCCGTAGAGGCCGCCACATTCCGGATGGAGTGAGCTCGGACCCCGAACGGTGCGGGGAAGCCAGAGGGCTTGGGAGCAGACAATCGCATCCACTATCCATCTGCTCAACGTCTGCACAGCGGCCAGGAAACCCTTCCTGTTAGGGCCGTAGCAGACGAGCAGCTTCACCGATACTCTCCATGGACTCGTCCTGCGGAGATAAGTGACCAGTGCTTGCACTGGACACAGTCGGTTCTGTCGCTCCTGTTCGGGGGCTGTAAATGGAGGAAGCTCTGGAGCGGAGAAGGGTCTCTCCTACCTCGGTAGAGAGACCAGCCGCTATGAACTGTGCCCCCTCAGGGGCCACAGCCACAGCCTCCACAGCTCTGGGCGGGGGTGCACCAGGGTTCCGCCCGCCTGTGAGAGGAGATCCCTCCTGGGAGGAATTTCCCACGGAGGGCCCTCAAGTAGGGACACCAGATCCGCAAACCATGGCTTGCCCGGCCATCTAGGTGCTACAAGGAGGAGACGAACTCCATCCCGGCGAACTCTCTCCAGAACTCCAGGGAGCAGTGCAATCGGAGGAAAGGCGTACAGGCGTAGCCTCGGCCACGACTGCACCATGGCATCCAGACATAACGGGGCTGAGTGAGAGGGAGAGAACCAGAGGGGACAGTGCGAGGTTTTCCGGGTTGCAAACAGATCCACCTGGGCTCTGTAGAACCTCTGCCATATGAACTCCACCACCTTGGGGTGGAGACACCATTCCCCAGGCCTCGGCCCCTGCCTCGACACGGCATCTGCTCTGACATTCAACCGTCCCGGGATATAAATGGCCCTCAAAGAGAGGAGTCTGTCCCGAGACCACAAGAGGACCGCCCGTGCTAACTTGTACAAAGGGCGAGATCGGAGGCCCCCTTGGTGGTTGATGTAGGAGACCACCGCAGTATTGTCCGTGCGGACCAATACATGGTGATCTCTCAGGTCCGGGAGGTAGTGTTTTAACCCCAAAAACACCGCCATCATCTCCAGGCAATTTATGTGCCACTAGAGACGTGGGCCGCTCCACAGACCTTGGGCGGAGTGGCCACTCATGACCGCACCCCACCCCGTGAGGGAGGCGTCAGCGTCACGCGGCGACATGGAGCCCCCAACACGGGGCCTTGGGACAGAAACATTCGGTCTTTCCAAACATCCAAGGCTCGAAGGGCACGCCGCGAGACCTTGATGGAACGATATGGGTTTCCCCTAAGAGAAAACCCCCTGCCCCGGAGCCACCACTGGAGGGGCCTCATGTGCAGGAGGCCGAGCGGGATTACGCTGGACGCTGCAGCCATGAGCCCTAGCAGCCTCTGGAGTCTCCGCTTCACAGTGAGTGGCTGGCCTTCCCGCACTCTCCTGACTGAGGTGAGGATGACTTCGAACCGAGCAGGTGACAACCGTGCCTGCATCCGGGCCGAGTCCCAGATCACGCCCAAAAAGGTGGTTCTCTGTGCTGGAGAGAGCACGCTTTTGCTGGCGTTTAGCCGAAACCCAAGCACCTTCATGCAGGCGAGGACGACATCTCGATGACGCAATGCCTGGCACTCCGACTGAGCCAGAATCAGCCAGTCGTCGAGGTAGTTTAAAATGCGGATGCCCTGGAGCCGCAGCGGGGTCAGTGCTGCGTCGACGCATTTCGTGAAGGTGCGGGGCGAGAGTGCTAGGCCGAACGGGAGGACCCGATATTGGTAAGCTTCGCCCCCGAAAGCAAACCTCAGGAACCTCCTGTGTGCAGGAAGGATGGAAACGTGAAAGTACGCGTCTTCCAGATCTATTGTGACGAACCAGTCCCCTGACCTGATCTGAGCCACGACCTCCCTGAGGGTGAGCATCCTGAACCTGAGCCTCCTGAGAGATCGGTTCAAGGAGCGTAGATCTAGAATGGGACGCGACCCGCCATCCTTCTTCGGAACGACGAAGTACGGGCTGTAAAAGCCTGACTCTCGAACCGAGGGGGGGACCACCTCAATGGCTCCTTTCCTCAGGAGTGTGTGCACTTCTTGTTCCAGGACCAGAGCCTGCTCGGGTCCCACCAGGGTGGGACACATCCCGTTGAAACGGGGAGGAGAGGACGCGAACTGAATCGTGTAGCCGTCCTCTATGGTCCGCAGGACCCACCGGGAGACTCCTGGCAGCTCCTCCCAAGCTGTCAGAAAGTTCCTCAGGGGAACCAGCCCCTCAGGGCTGGCCTCTGACCCACTCAGAGCAGCTGGGGCCAAGCCCTGCAGCTGATGGTGCCTCGCGAGAGGCGGCGGACCCTCCCGCTCCACAACGAACCTTCGGGTGGAAAGGTAGGGAGCGAACCGCTGGAGGGGAGCCACGCCCTGAAGCACATCTTGTGGCAGGGCAGACAGACCGGCCTCCATGACCCGAACGGCCGGAGCCGGAGCCTCCTGAGAGGCGGCGGGCCTCCCCCATCCGTACAGAGACTTTGGGCGGAAGTGGAGGGAGGTGCCCGCTGGAGGGGGGCCATGCTCTGAAGCACATCTTGTGGCAGAGCCAACGGCCTAGCGCCCCGGTGGTGCAGGGGAGGGATGGGCACCGTCACGTGAGGCGTGCCCCATCCCCCCAACCGTAGATCGTCAGGATTTACGCACCACTGCCCGTTTGTCCTTCCTGGGCCTAAAGCGTCGCCTTGAGCCCTTAGGCCCTGCCCGCGGAGATCGGGTGGCCACGCTCTGTCTCTGGGCTTCGCGGTGCCCGGAAGGACCAGGCTGGGGCTGCCGCCAAACAGCCCCACGAGATCGCCGAGGGAGGTACTGCTGAAACGCAGCTGACTGCTTCTTAGACTCCTGGAACTTGTGTACGACCGCCGTCACAGCGTCGCCAAACAGTCCAGGAGGAGCCATCGGTGCGTCCAGTAGCACAGCTCGATCCTTGTCCGGGAGGTCGGACAAGGTGAGCCACAGATGCCTTTCTGTGGCCACCAGGGCCGCCATGGACCGCCCAACGGCCCGCGCCGTGTGCTTCGTGGCCCGAAGAGCCAAGTCAGCAGTGCGACGGAACTCCTCAATATCAGCGGTCCCGGAGCTAAGTCCCTCATCCAAATCACGTAGCAGGTCAGCCTGGTATGCCTGCAACACACCCATGGTGTGGAGGCAGCCCAAGGCCTGACCTGCTGCCGCGTAAGCCTTCCCTACTAAGGCTGACGTAGCACGTAGCGGCTTAGTAGGGAAAACCGGAGCCTTTAGCGACGATGCTATGTTAGGGGAGAGATAGCTAGCCAGCGTCTCTTCCACACGTGGCATTGCCCCGTAGCCACACGCCTTAGCCCCAACCACATTCGCGTAAAGCAAGGAGTGACTAGGCGAAGTGCGCGTAGAGTACGGGGTTTTCCAGGATCTGGACACCTCGGTGTGCAGATCGGGAAAAAATGGCAGGCTCCGGCGCCGAGGAAGTGACACAGGGCGCAGGAAACGCTCATCCTGCTTACTGGGTGTGCGCTGCTTCTGCTGCTCCACCGGCCAATCTAAATCCAGTTTGGCTACGGCTCGTGTCACGACCTCGAGGAGCTCCTCATACAGCACAGGCTGTGAGGAGCCCACGGGCTCGCTAGCATCCATCAGCTCTCCTTCCTCGGAGGGAGAGACATGTAATGCCGCGCTGCTCGCACCGGGAGAAGAAGCAGCCATCAGGCCTGCTTCTCCGCGAGAGCCGGAGCTCGATTCAGCAGACGAGGCTGAAGAGGACTCTTCCGCCTCCAATCCCGCTGCTAAATCGGCCTGCGAGCCCCATGAGCGCCGGCGCCGCTTTGCCTCGGCAAGAGCGGGACCGGAGCCGCGAGGGAGAGCGCTCTTCTCGAAGAGCGCTCTCCGGGAGCGAAGCGTGCGCATAGCCATGCGGCTGCAATGCGAGCAATTGACTCCCTCGAGAGCCGATTGTGCATGCTCCACTCCCAAGCAAACAACACATCGATCGTGCGAATCCTTCCCGGTAATAAAACGGGGACACGGAAAAACACACTTTCGGAAGTTCTGTCTGCTAGCCATCACTCGATCAGAAAAACACAGTATCAGAAAACAGCGCTTACCTGAACGAGCAGAAGCTAGTGTCTTGTCCATCTCACAGCCATTTGTAGCTTCCTGTTTACGCGACGTCACCCGCCGATGACGTCACGTTCCAAAGCCTATTGGTCAGATTACACACGTGGTTCAGAGCGCAGTCACGCAGAGGGCGTTCCCATAGCGTTTCGACGCAGCTCGAGTTCCGAAAGGGAACAGGTCATCTCACGACATCACTTATGACTTTGGATGGTACCGGAACTAATTTACCGGTGTCACAGGAACCGACAGGGTGAATACTCCTGCAGATCTATCTATTATGGAATGTTTGTTCTTGCATTTCAATATTACGAGAGCTTTGTGTAAATTTGTGTCATCAAATCTAATCTTGGGGTGTGAAAACTTATGTGTGCATGTCGCACACTTACCTCGGTCCTTCTGAGGAAGGCATGAAAGACAAACCCGAGAACAAGCATGAACAAACACATTAAATAATATCCCTGGTGTTGTTACCCATAATGCCCTGCACTACCTGTAGAGGCTGGACCTCAGTGTGTGTGTTTGTCTTCCTCATGACAATCAGCTCTTTGATCTGGACGATGGCGAATGCGACGGTGACCCACGGAGACACGCTGAGAGCCCAGGCGGGTTTGGCGCCGTCCTCCTGCTCCTCCTGGTGCCGTGTTTTCCGGGCTGAAAGTTTAGGCTCCTGGTGGCCGCTCGGGGTCACGACCTCAGAGTTTGGCATCAGGTCTATGGTTGCTATGGGGACCGGGCTGGAGGGGATGGGGATGTTCTCTGCCAGCATCTTGTTCTCTGTGGGGTGAAGAAAGAAATCAGTTTGATATCAGATCGGATCGACTCTGCTCGTTAACGAGCCCTTAGAGGACTGAGACGAACCACAATGTGCTGTAATCTGACACAGTCTCCGTTTCAGACCAACAAGAGCTGGGTTATTGAGATATTTAACTAGCACACAGTCAGACGGCTAGTTAGAAAAATACATGAGGACAAAAGTCGCCATATTCATAATCACATGCTTTTAATCACGCTGTAAAGCTTAAACAATTTATGAATAATTAGATAAAAAAACAACAATATTTGCTGAGCCTGACGTCAGCCTCTCTGTCACTCGCTCAACAGTTTACAGCCCATTAGAGCAAATGTTATACATTTACACATGAAACCTTTCTCAGAATTTACAGGAAACAGCTAAGTAGCTAAACATGTCATGAAGAGCTGATATTCAGGGAACACGACAGTCTGATACACACTCTGCAGTGTCTGACCCTTTTATTCTCTCTCTCTCTCTCTGTCTCTCCTTTTATCTCCCTCTCTCACTCACCCTTGTCCTTCTCAGTGACACTCTGGATGAAGGCGAACAGCAGAAGGATGACGAGTGAGGCCATTCCAATCCCCCTGAATGTCTCAGCAGGACCTGCACACGCACACACACACACACACACACACACACACACACACACACGCACACACGCACACACACACACACACACACATTTATAAATTCTTCAGTCGGTTTCTGAATTTTTTTCAGACATCTGTAGAGTTTGTCATTTCACAGAGTCAAGTTTATGGATCCTGGTGTATCTCTGTATTCAAAACTTTGTGTAAAGTATAAAGTAACAGGACTAACTACGTTTTTGCCACATTGCCCGTTGAAAAGTTCCATAAGCACAGCTTTAAGTTTTCTCTCATCAGCAGCTTCTATTTACTTCATGATTGTAATCAGTTGACAACTTCTGCAAACTCGTTATCTCCTGTTATCAGTGACCGTGTAGCTGCCTCCCCCCTCCCCCCCCATTCTCTCCTGGAAGTACAGACCATACAAACAAAAACTCTTCAGTCCACAAAGTGTTGGAAAACTTAGTTATTTTGTTGCCATAGAAACCATAAGCTGTTAGATCAAGCACATTAGTATAAAACCGCACTACTCTCCGAGCTGCCGTTATAGAAAACTAATCAACACGTGACTAATCACAGTCCAGAACATGTACAAACATGCTACACACGCTAGAATAAAAAACACCTTTCAATGCTAAAATAATTTCTCTCATGAACACCAGCAGAAGCATCCAGTGTGCAGTTCTGCCTCAGTGCCTCATGAAAAAAACCTCCCACATTCACTTTGAAATGAAGTTAATTAACAGTAAACGCCTCCTTCAGGCCCTCCGGCTGTATGAGAAATTAAAATTAGTTTTGTGTAATTAGGTTTCTTTTCTGAATATCTGCTAACTTGTGTGTGTGTGTGTGTGTGTGTGTGTGTGTGTGTGTGTGTGTGTGTGTGTGTGTGTGTGTGTGCGTGAGACAGAGAGAAAGAGAGAGAGATGTTCATACCAAAAGAGTTGGCCAGAAAGCCCCCTAGCATGGCACCACAGCCCCTGCCCAGTCCTAGGTGGAGACCCTGTAGGATTCCCTGAGCTGACGTGCGGAGTGCGGGGGGCACGGCGGCGCTGAGGTACGAGATACACGCCGCCCACACTGCAGCGTGGGTCACGCCTACAACACACACAGTGAAATTCACTCATTTTTGACTTTGAAATTTACATGACCTGCTCTGAAGTAACATGCATAAACACACACACACACACACACACACACACACACACACACACACACACACACACACACACACATAATTAGTGTTTAAATTGTCTACCTGTACAAGTGCATTTAATACACTGTCCTTAAGGATGCTATTACAGATAACAATATTCTGTGTAAAGCATTAACATATATCATTTTCTGATTATTAACACTATGGTGTTGTCCTTCCTTAATTGTTTGTGCACACACTGCATGCATAATTGTATAAACATCCACAGCAGGTTTCTAGCTGTCAAGCCTTCGTGTAATCCTCTCTAATGAGTTGGGAACTCTGTAGTTCTAGCACTACACAGCGTTAAACATTAACGTCACTCAGGTGATTTTTCCATTTGTTTTCCTGAGATCAGTGTCACATTTACAATCATACTGCAACCTCTGAAGAGAAATGAATAATAATAAAGGTTGATCTTTTCAATCTTTATATTCCTGTTTGTCACACATGCGCCTTCTTTATGAGCTGATTATATAATACTGATTTACCCTGCAGGACCTCCATGGGCAGCACAGTCCAGGCGTTGCTCAAGTATGAGATGTACAGGTAGCGAGCTGTGTTACATGCCAGGCCAATATACAGCACCCTGATCAACACACACACACAAAGAGTTAATATTCAGCATAAAACACTCTGGGTCTGTGTGTGTGTGTGTGTGTGTGTGTGTGTACTCAGTGTAGCACATATGAATATTTTTAGCACTGCATAAAAAAAGACAAGCAGACACACAGACAAGACTGAGAGCAGATGATGAACATGCAGAGAGACAGACAGGGAAGAGACAGACAGAGAAGAGAGAGACAGACAGACAGAGAAGAGACAGAGGGATAGTGACAGGAAGGCAAGACAGACAGAAAGAGAAAAAAAGGCAGGAATAAATATTACATAATGAAAAGTCATTGAAAATTAAGCAATATTAAGCAAATGACACCACGATGATCAGAACTGCACTGTCTTTATTACGCCACATGTCCTTCTGATCTCATACTGACCTTATATGACCCACCAGCTCGATCAGTTTGTGGCTGGTGAAGTAGGCGGCAAGCTCGGACACATGGCTCAGGATGGAACACACTCCAAACAGCGTGGGCGTGCCATTCAGGTCCTGCAGGTGCCAGAAAAGGAAGGTGAAGACGAAGCCATAGCCGAAGCCCATGAACCATGCAACAAACAGCACGGTGCTGTAGCGCACGCTACATAGAAGCTGCAACAGCTCCATGTAGCGAAACTCCCGAGCATCAGGGGGCATGGAACCATCCAGCACACCTGAGGAATCCTGCGCCGTCCCACTCCCTGTCTGTCCCTCTGAATGCCGCACCTCAAACTGGAACTGTGTGGCAATAATTAGCGCTGCTGCCATGAGCACGCCAAAGACGATGAACGCGATCTTGTAGTTGGGCAGAGTGCAGCCGGCATCGCCATCGGAGTGGTAGAAGACTTTGGTGTGGTCGATCCAGATGCCCACAAAGAGCATGGCCAACCCCCAACCCAGAGAGCCCCACATCCTCTGAAGCCCATAACGGTCACGGTGTGTACCTAGGTACTGCAGGGTCACCTGGGGAAGAAAATTGCTAATCAAATGAACTAGCTCAGATGAAACAGTACAATTATATAAGGAAATGTGAGTTAAAGCAAATCAGTTAGCATATTCATTCATTTTCATTTTCTACCGCTTATCCGAACTTCTCGGGTCATGGGGAGCCTGTGCCTATCTCAGGCATCATCGGGCATCAAGGCAGGATACACCCTGGACGGAGTGCCAACCCATCACAGGGCACACACACACTCTCATTCACTCACACACTACAGACAATTTTCCAGAGATGCCAATCAATCTACCATGCATGTCTTTGGACCGGGGGAGGAAACCGGAGTACCCAGAGGAAACCCCAGAGGCACGGGGAGAACATGCAAACTCCACACACACAAGGTGGAGGTGGGAATCGAACCCCCAACCCTGGAGGTGTGAGGTGAACGTGCTAACAACTAAGCCACCATGCCCCCAGTTAGCATATTTGTACACATAATAGACATGCAATAGGTTACACTGTCATATGGTTATGTCACACACCGTGTCTACGATGGTGACTGCAGGTGCACTGAAGAACTCTCCGATGATGACGACCGATAGGATGAGGAGGAAGATGGCCTGCACTTGGTCGGGGTTGTATTCAATCGTATATTTGGGTGGCGGTGTGCTGGTGCTGGGGTTTGGAGGTGTGGAGGTGGAGCTCATGTTACTGGAGGTTGTGGACTGAAGGTGTGTGGTAAAATTCTGTTCAGGTCCTGCAATAGTAGACTGGACACCTGAAGCCACGCTAATGCTAACGTTAGTGTCTCGTTGAAATCTGTGCTGAGACCTTAACACTGACTCCTTATTGGACGGCAGCAAAGTTAAACTGGAGAAATGTCCAATTAGGTCTCTGCGCTGCCTAGTGTTATTAGCTGATGGATTAGGTATAATGGCTGCTCCGGTCCCACTGGTTGAAGCTACAGGTGGACCTAAATTCCCATTGCTGGAGGCTGTAGTTGGCGCTACAGTCCCAATAGTGGATGCTGTAGTTGGAGCTACAGTTCCAATAGTGGATGCTGTAGTTGGAGCTACAGTTCCAATAGTGGATGCTGTAGTTGGAGCTACAGTCCAATTGGTGACAGTCATATTTAAGCCAAAACTCCCATTGGTGGAAACCATGGGTGTTAATGTTCCATTAGTGGTAGCCACAGTTGTAGCCAAACTCGTACTTGTGATCTGGTTCTCTAGCCTGCAGCTCATTGCAGCTGGTTTCACAAACCCAATCCCACAGTTAAACACCAACCAGCAGAAAACGGAGAACAGCAACACTGCTTTGCCCTTCCTGTACCGGTCAGCCACAACACCCCAAAAGGGGGCGCTGCAGAATTCAATAAAGTAGCGAATCCCCACCAACAAACCGGACTGGAAAGGATTCATCCCCAACTGCTTATAAAACACAGCTAGCAAAGGGTGCAGTGAGCCATAGGCAGCATAGAAGAAAAAGTAGAACACTTTGGAGACCAGAAGGTATCGGTTGATCCGGAGGAAAATGCTATCACAGCACCTTCGTTGGTGTTCAGAGAAGGGAACAGTTGTTTTTTCTGGGTGAGGGTCACTGGGTTCAGGTAGAGGTAGAGAGGTGGGGTCACCCTTGTGGACCTCCAAATGGAGGCGGTTAAAATCATCAGAAATAGCTTCATTCCTTTTTAGCTCCTCCTCGTCATCTTCCAGGATGGCCATGCGGTCGTCATGCGCCATGGCCTCTAGATGACAGAATACTAAAAGAAGAGAAGAAAAAAAAACATTGTCACAAATCCAAGACGCCTCTCCTAAAAGATATCCCTGAACAGTGTGAATTTTATTTGCTTTAACTCCCCTTCAGTACTAATGATGATTTTGTCCAGTAGATTTGTGTGTTTGTGTCATATTTGTGACCTAAATCACATAACACTTAAAACACTTAATTACTCTAGAAACAAAATCTGAAAACTGTCGATCATTCTGTGTATTTCTAAAATATATATTTAATGATGACCTGTTGTACTAGTATACAGTAAAAAGATCATTAAAAAGTCACACCCGAGTGTAGAGAAGTATTTTTA
This sequence comes from Tachysurus fulvidraco, assembly GCF_022655615.1. NCBI lineage: Eukaryota > Metazoa > Chordata > Actinopteri > Siluriformes > Bagridae > Tachysurus > Tachysurus fulvidraco. Next base: position 16,788,280 of record NC_062518.1, read on the forward strand.
CTGCACAAAGAGGAGCTAAATATAAACTGCAATGGAACCGAGGTGTGACTGACACCGACATCAATGACGCCACTGTGCGCGCGACATTTGCGGAAGTGCGTGCGTGTGTGTGTGAGCGTGTGTGTGTCCGTTTATGTGTGAGAGAGTGTGTGTGTCCGTTTATGTGTGAGAGAGTGTGTGTGTGTGTGAGCGTGTGTGCGTGCATGTGTGAGAGTGTGTGTGTGTGTGTGTGTGTGTGTGTGTGTGTGTGTGTGTGTGTGTGTGTGTGTGTGTGTGTGTGTGTGTGAAGAGGAGAGGCGCGTCGCGCACTTCCGCACTAAACAGTACGCCAGGACAGAGATCGTTACCGGCAGTCTGGTTGCCATGGTCACCGCATACTAGTGTAATAAACAATAGACAACGGAGTGCGTTTTACAAGCAAATAGGACGTTTAGAGCCGTAATGACCGACTTTGGTCGCCAGTTTTATTTTTGTTTTGTTTTATTTCAGAATGATAACATTACGATCATACGTGCGGAAAGATGACCGTCTAAATCGTGAATTTTTAGAAGTCAGAAATAACTTTAAAATATAATAAATAAGTAATAATGACGGTCAGTACAGTATAGAATAAGAGAGAAGAGGATATAGGAATATTTATGTTTATGATTATTAGACAACTGTACTTGTTATTTCAGTGTAATATAACAGACATTACCTCAGGTCACAGTACAGTACTATAATACTATAATACTATAACAGACTTTACCTCAGGTCACAGTACAGTACTATAATAACAGACATTACCTCAGGTCACAGTACAGTACTATAATAACAGACATTACCTCAGGTCACAGTCCAGTACTATAATACTATAATACTATAACAGACATTACCTCAGGTCACAGTACACTGTACTATAACAGACATTACCTCAGGTCACAGTACACTGTACTATAACAGACATTACCTCAGGTCACAGTACTATAACACTATAACAGACATTACCTCAGGTCACAGTACAGTACTATAACACTATAACAGACATTACCTCAGGTCACAGTACATTAATATAACACTATAACAAACATGACCTCAGTCACAGTACAGTACTATAACACTATAACAGACATGACCTCAGTCACAGTACAGTACTATAACACTATAACAGACATTACCTCAGGTCACAGTACATTAATATAACACTATAACAGACATGACCTCAGTCACAGTACAGTACTATAACACTATAACAGACATTACCTCAGGTCACAGTACATTAATATAACACTATAACAGACATGACCTCAGTCACAGTACAGTACAATAACACTATAACAGACATTACCTCAGGTCACAGTACAGTACTATAACACTATAACAGACATTACCTCAGGTCACAGTACAGTACTATAACACTATAACAGACATTACCTCAGGTCACAGTACAGTACTATAACACTATAACAGACATTACCTCAGGTCACAGTACAGTACTATAACACTATAACAGACATTACCTCAGGTCACAGTACAGTACTATAACACTATAACAGACATTACCTCAGGTCACAGTACAGTACTATAACACTATAACAGACATTACCTCAGGTCACAGTACAGTACTATAACACTATAACAGACATTACCTCAGGTCACAGTACAGTACTATAACACTATAACAGACATTACCTCAGGTCACAGTACAGTACTATAACACTATAACAGACATTACCTCAGGTCACAGTACATTAATATAACACTATAACAGACATGACCTCAGTCACAGTACAGTACAATAACACTATAACAGACATTACCTCAGGTCACAGTACAGTACTATAACACTATAACAGACATTACCTCAGTCACAGTACAGTACTATAACACTATAACAGACATTACCTCAGGTCACAGTACAGTACAATAACACTATAACAGACATTACCTCAGGTCACAGTACAGTACTATAACACTATAACAGACATTACCTCAGGTCACAGTACAGTACTATAACACTATAACAGACATTACCTCAGGTCACAGTACAGTACTATAACACTATAACAGACATTACCTCAGGTCACAGTACAGTACTATAACACTATAACAGACATTACCTCAGGTCACAGTACAGTACTATAACACTATAACAGACATTACCTCAGGTCACAGTACAGTACTATAACACTATAACAGACATTACCTCAGTCACAGTACAGTACTATAACACTATAACAGACATTACCTCAGTCACAGTACAGTACTATAACACTATAACAGACATTACCTCAGTCACAATGAGAAGTTCCGTGTTGTTTCCTCAGGTATCACCAGCAGCAGTTCACAGCTACCATTTTAACACAGGTTTCTGTTTATCCATCCGCTCGATACACAGACAGTAATGACGATGTTAAAATGTTTACCGTCACACATGTCTAAACATCACTTTGTCTGACTTCCTTATTAATAATAACAATAATACCCGGCGGTTTATTCCTGCCTGTTAAGACATTTTCCGGTCTCTGTGGCGAAGAGCCAACGTTCACCTGCGCGCGAGCAGCGCAAACGAGCAACTGTCATGTGGGCGGGGCTTGGAAATGAACAAAAACACGGAAGTAGCCGATGGGGTGGAGCTTAACATCACAACTACTGCTGATATTACTAATAATAATACACCTCATTAGACACATAAAAATATTATATATATATGCGTATGTGTATATATTATATTTATTTTATATTATTTATTATATAGATTTTTAGCAGAGAATATATATATATAGAGAGAAATATATATATATATATTTCTCTGCTAAATTTGAAAAAAAAATTTATTTATATTTATATAAAAATAAAATATTACTATACTCATTTATAATCATGCTCATTTGCACACTTGCTCTCCTTTTTGCATTGCTGCTCACCATTGCCTTACCATTGTATGTATACCCACCTAATTTCTGTTAATAACAGTAATATATTATATTATGACCATAGTACATATCCTCCTGTATATTTCGGTTTATCGTATTAATATATTTTGTTTATAGCACATACCCTCTGTAAATTTTAGTTTATAGTAATAGACATCTGTATATTATGTTCATAGCACATATACAGTATATTCATCTGTATATTACTGTATATTCATAGTACATACATACTCATTTGTATATTATATTCATAGTACATACATATCTGTAAACTATTGTTTATAGTAATAGCCATATATTTTATTACAGCACATATCCTTCTGTAAATCTGTATATTGTTCATAGTATGCACACAACTGTAAATTACTCCATATTACCACTTGACTTATTTAAATCTTGTACAATCCTGTATATCCTGCATATATATACACATACACACACACACACACACATATAATATTTTTATATGTGTTTAATGAGGTGTAGTTGTTGTTTTTTTATCTAATAAATTTGTTTTTAACAGTCCGACTGTTTTGACTGTACTCGGTTATGTTACAATGTTAAAAAATATCTAAAATCTTTAACATTTTAATTTAGTTTCAATTCATTTATTGTTTTAGTTTAGATTACTTTGAAGCCCTGCCAACACATGGCAGTCTGTCGCTTCAGTAACATGCACATAGTGAACTTTAAACCTGATACAGTGGAAATGCATTGACAGACAAAAGATAAACGAAACATAAAGCTACACTGTGGGAACATTTTACAAATGTTTATTTACAATAACAATTCATCTTTATTATCTATTACAGAATACAGTCAGATAAATATAAGTCCATAAATCTCATGTCATACAAACAGCACAACATAATGCTTATGTGCATAAGAAATATCATTTCATTTAACGTAATTATTCAAATATATGTTTTTCTGCCTGCTATTTCATGCTAAATGTAAGGCTGAACTGAGTCAGTTAGAAAACTACAGTTACTACAGTGTTCCCATATGATCATGAATGGGAACTGAACAGTCCTGTGTTTTTGTTGCAGTGCAGGAATGAACTTGGTCAAATCACCATGAGCTTCAGACTGACTTCACTACCAGAACTTTTATTTCAGTTTCCATTTCAAGCCTAGCATAACAATAAATAATAAACCAATAAAGTGTAATAAAATAAATAAATAATAAATTCAGTACTTTTTTGTAGGGTTTTATTAACTACAAATCCCCGTTCTGTACATGACAGCTGATTTTAATGTACATGTGTTAATGTACACTTCTGGTGAGAAGCTAGCTGCTACACTAATTAGATGCTCAACATCTCTTTTATGAATCCAAAACTCAACCTGCTCAAGTAACTCAAATATGTCAAATGACAGGAAAATGTTTGGGAAATGTGAACCTATATTTCTGGACTGAGAGTAAACGTTTTAGAAGTAGATCGAGGTTTCTGTGAATCTGCTCTGCACATTTTTTCAAGTTAATATTAGTAAACAGATTTTCGAGTATGTGGTAATGTAAAAGTCTCAGTTCTGCGATTCGGACGAGATCTCGCCAACCTCGGTCCAATGCTTCCCTTTATTTAATTTCTTCCGTTTTTTCTCAGCCATGATGAGTGCGGCCACTACAGTGATAATCACGGTGACAGTGATGATGAGCACGGTGACTGTTTCAGCGAAGCACAACTCGTTGTCGACATCACTCAGCAGGTAATCCCGCAACTCCTCTGGCAGATAGCAGCTCAGGTTGTTGTAGTCGTCCAGCTGCAGCCTGTGGACACTGTGAATTTTCCGGAAAACTCGCTGCAAATCGCAATCACAGGTCCAAGGGTTCCCACAGAGGTGAATATGTGTGCTGCGTGCGTCCAGGCTGAGGAACGCCTTAAAGTCCACGTTTGTTAGATTATTATAGGTTAGATTTAGCAAGGCTAGGCTAGTTAGCGGAGAAAGGATGCCGACTTTGAGGTGGCGAATGTTGTTTCCGCTAAGCCCAAGCTCCTCCAGGTTCCTTGTCATGGAAAAAACACGGTTTTCAAGATTGCTGATCTTATTGTGATCCAAGAACACACGTCGTAAAGTGCTGAGAGAGATGAAGGCTCTGACGTGGATGTGGCTGATGGAGTTGTGGCGAAGGTCAAGCTTCTGTATGGAGTCCAGATGTGAAAAGCAGTGTTCGTTTATGCTCGAGATCTGGTTCTGCACCAAAGAGAGCTCACGCAGAGACATCAAACCCAATGAGAAGCCTTTAGAGAGCACGGAAATGCGATTACGGCTCAGATCGAGTCTCACGAGGAACTCGAGAGGCTCAAATGCACCGTCGGTCAGGTTACTGATCCTGTTGTCATTCAGGAGCAGCGTGTGTAAATGTCGGATGTCCTGAAAAGCCTGGTTCCTGATGAACAACAAGTGATTGAACGACAGATTGAGGTGCTCCGTGAAAGGAGGGATGACAGAGGGAAGATCAGTGAGATTGGCCCCACCGCAAGAGGCGAACTTGAGCTCCAGGTGACATTTGCAGCGTGTGGGGCAGGTAAAGGTGCTGTTAGAGGACACGGACTGTGATGTCAAAGCAAACGACAGCAACAACGGCAACACAGACATCCTGTTAACACACACACACACACTGTAGTTACTGTCTGAATTAAGATATTTTTATTAACAACTCCCTGTAAATTCCATTCTTCCCTTCAGAGTGGAATGATCTCAAATTATATTCAGTAAAAAGGTTCTGTACAACGAGCAGCATTTGGAAGACATAGAACAGTACAGTGAGGTGTGTGTGTGTGTGTGTGTGTGTGTGTGTGTGTGTGTGTGTGTGTGTGTGTGTGTGTGTGTGTGTGTGTGTGTGTGTGAGTGTAAGAGAGATAGGTGAGGACCGATGGTATTGTTCATTGGGCAGCTGTTGGTCGGACAGAAAAAAAAGCCAGAGCTCGAGTTCATTAATATTTTAGGGAGCGCCTGGAGTGATGAGAGACAAAAAAGAAAGAGAGACAGACAGAGGGACAGGAAAGATGGAGATGAGTAAGGATGGACTGAGAGAGACAGAGATTTCTGTAAAATATGGTATATACGTTGTGTGTATGTATAAACATGCTGTATAATAACTCTGACACTGGAGACTCCTTCTATAACCAATTATTCTGTTTCTCAGTGCTCCAAGAATTAATCACCAACTGAGCACCAACTGAGCACACACACACACACACACACACACACACACACACACACACACACACACACACACACACACACACATACAAACAAACATACAAACACACACACACAAACATACAAACACATATACATGTACACACACACACACACAAACATACACAGACACACACACAGACACACACAAACTCGCACACACAAGCACACATACACAAACGCAAGAACACACGCACACAAACAAACTGTGTGTGCTCAGTTGGTGCTCCGAGAATTAATCACCAACTGAGCACCAACTGAACACACACACAAACACACACAGACACACACACATACACACACAGACACACACACACAAAAACACACATACTCTGCCCTAATCCCCCTCTTCACTTTATTCTTCGTTAATGAAGTGCAGTGAGTAATATTACACAGAACAGATCTAATCATCCTCTTCTACATCCCTGAAAAAGCTGTGACCTCTGACCATCTGACATAGAGAGAGAGAGAGAGAGAGAGAGAGAGATTAGGATAATCTGGAGCTCAGGGTCTCAACACAAATCACTGCTGTCTCACATTATTTTATTTTGTTTTATAAAATATTTTTTTAAATGATTTAAAGTAAACGTTCAGCCTCAGCACACACTTATCCTCAGAGCACAACATTAACACCATTTGTTCCTCTCATATATTCTTTATCACTTCTAATGTATAAACCCCATCTTCAGATATTTTAGGCCCCGCCCCCTGCTCCAATCATCCGCTAGTGTGGAGTGACACCAAACATCGCCATTTCCATTGGAAGTATTGTTTCTTCTCGCTGTTACTTTGTCCTTTTTCCATATTTACAGTAACAGTGTGTCAACACATCTGTGGCACATTCAGGGCTCCGTGTTAAACATGAGGCTAGATGCGTTTATTACTGTTTTATTACTGCTTCAAAAAACTTGCAGCTCCACTGCAAAATGAAGACACCAAAGATGTCCACAAAATGCTTTCATGCTGCGTTAAACCGAGGCGTCCCTCAGGGCTCTGTTCTCAGACCACTCCTTTTTTTTTCTTTTTTTTTCTTTTCTACTGCCTAACTGCTTTTGCCTCGTCGTGCTGTCTGCTATCATTTAACCTTCATGACACAAACTGTATAAAAGGTTCAATTTCAGCAAGTCCGAAGAACCCCAAACATCAAACACATCACCCGTCAAAATGTCTTTTTTAAAAGTTCATTATTATCTACACTTATTATCATCCTGCTTTACAGTGTTCATAATCATATCACCCGAATGCAATGTGACTGATAAATAATGTAGAAGTGTAGAGTTAAGAGTGAACCTCACTGTCAGTCATACACTCAAATCTTCCTAACTAAATAACACTGATCTTTGTCCTGCTTATCAGCCCAAATCACCAGGAACTGGGAGTTTATGTTGCTTACCTCGCGCTCTCACCGGGATGCTCACGGACACCGCGGACACCACGCGCGCTTTACTGCCGTCGGATCCCGAGCAAACCCCCCCCCCCCTCCCCACACCTCCTGAGTGGGCGGAGCTTGGATGATTGGACATGAAAAGCTCAGCCTGTGAACCCGCCTCATCTCCGGGACACCTGAGCGCGAGCCACATCGAGCCTGAGCACGTGATGCACCTGTAAAATATGAAATATCCTATCTTTGGGAAAGCTGTCAGTGCTTTTATGCTGGTTATGAATTCCACACGCACATCAACTGTATGGGCTGCACAGACCTAAACCAAATACACTGTGTTTGATCTTTACACACACTGTGTTTGATCTATACACACACTGTCTCACATTTCAGTTGTTTGCTGTGTTGCACAACACTTTACATGATCTCAGGGACCTGCTGCTTTAACACTGTGTTAATTACAGTATTTCTGCACACACAATATTGTTGAATATACAGTTTTTACACTGGTGCTGCTTCTGTTTATTGTCTTTGTGTGTTGTCTTGTATTTTTGTCCTGCACTGTATTTTGTCCTGCACTGTCTTTTTGTCCTGCACTGTCTTTTTGTAGTGCACTGTCTTGTCTGTCTTGTCTCACACTGTGTACACCAGGTTACACAGATACACTTTATGTATCTAGGACACTTACTAAGTCCTTATAGCCCTGTCTTTGTGTTATGTAGCTCCCTGATCCTGGAGAAATATTGTCTCATGTCACTGTGTACTGTAACAGTTATATATGGTTATAATGACAATAAAAGCTTCTTGACTTGACTTGTATTATAATGTCTGCAAATGTATGTAATTAATCATATTACATGTGTAATTAATGTCATTAAAATAAGATAAGATATACCTTTATTCGTCCCACAATGGGGAAATTTCTCTGTTAAAGCAGCAAAGAGAAAGAAATGCAAATAAATAAAAGAATAGAGATATAATATAATATACAGTATATACACATATATCAGGGGTTTAGTAACATTGTTAGTAAATAAATGTATATGCTTTTCTTTCTTTCTTTCTTTCTTTCTTTCTTTCTTTCTTTCTTTCTTTCTTTCTTTCTTTCTTTCTTTCTTTCTTTCTTTCTTTCTCTTGATCAGCATTGTGCATTTCTTTACCTGACCAGCAGGCGGAGACAAAGACAGCGCTTTAAACCCAAGGCAAACTTTTTAAGACTATCCCACGACATTACGGAGATTTAATACATTATTTAATGACACTGAATTTCCAAAATAACTTTAAAACACTTTCAAAATTTAAAACACCTTTCGGTCCAGTGAACAGAATTATAGGATTGTTTTCTCAGAGAAAATTACTCTGTAAATTTGTCCGAAACTCGACGTTTACAAACACAATCAACAGGAACAGAATAAAAAAACTGAAAGTTTGTGTTACTGAGAATTCAGAGACCATGTAAACACAATGAATTCATGTTTCTATCCTCTATTTCACTCTTTTCCCCTGTTTCTTTCTTTCAGCACTGTAACCTTTATGTTAGCTCCTTATTAGTGTGTGTGTGTGTGTGTGTGTGTGTGTGTGTGTGTGTGTGTGTGTGTGTGTGTGTGTGTGTGTGTGTGTGTGTGGTTTATTACTGTCCAATTAGTATAACTCTATTATCCCTGATTAATTGCTGATGACACAAATGACATGCCTGAACACTGCTTCAAGTCACACACACACACACACACACACACACACACACACACACACACACACACACACACACACACACACACACACACACACACACACACACACACACACACACACACAGCAGAACTGTTACTCCCCTCGTTCTCTCCTTTCTCCCTCCTGTTAGCAAGCTCTCATTTGACAGAGGTGTTACATCTGTCCGTTCTAGTAAGTGTCCTTTTTCTCACACCTTCTCTCTCTCTCTCTCTCTCTCTCTCTCTCTCTCTCTCTCTCTCTCTCTCTCACACACACACACACACACACACACACACACACACACACACACACACACACACACACACACACACACACACACACACACACACACACACGGTCTCTGGCACCATGATGGCAAAAGATTAAGAGAGAGTGAATGTTAGCCTAATTGTTTAGTGACTATATTAGTATAGAACATGAGAGAGAGAGAGAAAGAGAGAGAGAGAGAGAGAGAGAGAGAGAGAGAGAGAGAGAGAGAGAGAGAGAGAGAGAGAGAGAGAGAGAGAGAGAGATAGAGAGAGTTCCGGATCTGGCTGCCAATTGAATAGCCTGGCAAAAGAGGATCTCTCTCTGTGTGTGAGACATTTTGAACAAATCGGTTGTGACGTCCCTCTCAGTTTACACTCTGAGCTTGGAAACAAGTGATTCATGCATGTGCGCACACACACACACACACACACACACACACACACACACACACACACACACACACACACACACACACACACACACACACACACACACACACACACAGAGCTCAGGTAACGTAATGTCATGCTCGACCAATAACATCCCTCCTCCAAGGCGTCGTTGTCATAGCGATTACTGTTTCTAGAAAACCACTTGAGATTTAGTGACCTTCAACTGTTCAGTGCATCATTCACACCTCCATCACTCACTCTCTATCTCCTCTGCATCCCTTTCTCTATTCTCTAACCTTGCCCTCCCTCCCTCTTCCTGTCTCAGCAGAAGTAATGTGTTTTGACAGACTGGTAGATGAGGAGAGAGAGAGAGAGAGAGAGAGAGAGAGAGAGAGAGAGAGAGAGAGAGAGAGAGAGAGAGAGAGAGCAGGATGTCATGTACTGCTCAAGAACAATGACAACACAACAGCTATAAAAAAGTAAACCGATCGATGAAGCCACTCAGAAGATTCAGTAGGTGAAAAAAACACAGCCCCCCCCTCCCTTCCTCCCTCTCCCTCCCTTTCTCTCTCTGTCTCCTTGTATTGCAGAGTGTACAGTAGGTAAATCTCCTCAGGAGCCTGACGACAACTGCTTACGGACTCTCTCCTCTCACGCACACCCCGTTTATCTCTCTCTCTCTCTCTCTCTCTCTCTCTCTCTCTCTCTCTCTCTCTCTCACACACACACACACACACACACACACAGATCTAATTACAATGCAAAAGTACAAAAGTTAAATTGGATTTGTGATTTTCTCTATGACGATTTCATGAAGTTTTAATAAATCCAGGACACACATGTGAGCTCGTGATGCACAAATCCTTTAATTCCAGGTTGAAGGTTACATCTTCAAGACAAACGGAGAACACTGCATATGTTTGGGTCATCCTTCTTCCCAACCCCCATTTAACAAAACGCAGGCGTGATTTTCATTTAATATTTCTTACATTAAAAAAAAAAAAAAAATCCACAAGTACAACACTGAACACAACAAGAAATTCACTAACATGGCACCGTGTTATTCTTATTATTGTAGTATTTTCCCCCTAAAACCCTTTTAACTTCATTAAAAAAAAATCACACTACAGAACAATTGTGCAGTCGTTTAGTCTGAAAATCTTTTACTTACTCTAACTTATATAGCAAAAACCATGCTAGTGTAGCATTAAGGAGCTCGCTACCTAGCTACTGAAAAACACTTGTACAAATATCCATCATTATACAGCCACTATTTGATTATTAGTTTTGTTGAAACGTTCGTCAAAAAAAAAAACGTAACTCAAAAAGATCTAAATACTAAATACAGCCAAGCGCCACTTGAGATAAACGCTCATGCTAACTCTTCAATCTGACGATCAGTCAGTGTTAGCTACAAAGCTAACACGCTATTCATAAACCTGTTATCGTTAGATACCACGTTCCAGTGTCCTTTCTTCGTTATGATTGGTTCCCTGACGTCCAATCACAATCCTTCTGCCTCGATGTAACAGTCCGAGTAAGTGAACGTCCGCGAGCGGCGCGGGTTTTATAAAAGCGTGCTAAGGTTTGTGGTAGTAACGAAAAGTCTTTAGAGTTTATTACATCATTTAATTCACATCCTTTTTATTCTAATATCAGACTTTACTTTATATTTTATGATACATGGAGATTATTTTGTTCCAGATACGAATCTTTTGAGCTCAAACGTAAGTGACAGAAATACGCGACACGTGTTAAATAAATCCCTGGAATAAAATAAGTCACGTATTTAACGTAGACGAGTGAAGTTATTTGTATCTAACTTGCTAGAACATTTGTGTGAACCTTTCTTCAGCTTTTTTTTTGCATATAAAAGTATTAAAAACTGACGACAGAAAACAACAAACTTGTTTTTTTTTCTCTACTTACTTTACACTTAAACTCCGAGTCGTCTACCAGTCCGTGTAACGGTGTGTGTCTCCGAGTCCGTTATGTGATGAAGTCCCTCTACGTCATCGGTCCTTCAGCGTGCTCCGGAAATCGGTTCGAGCAACAGAACGCGTGTGAACACAGACATCTGGTAATACACCCCCCCCCCCCTTCTTTTAGCATTGATTGTTCTAACGCCATATTTTCTGGCCTTTAGTCTTTAGGCTTGATCACAGTGGCATTCAATCATCTCACAGCATTAAGAGTAAAACAGTCGGTCGGTTTAACTCTCATGGATCTTTAACTGGAAACCAAACTATAAAATAAACTGCTGATGATAATTAAAGCCTAGACGTGTTTAGTCATGATGTAAAAATCTCCCTCTGCTGAAACGCCACACTTTCTCTTAATAAAAACATTTTAGGCTTCAGTAATAATCGTGTTGCTTTAAAGCGTTTCATTAATAATTTAACTTTACGCACATCAACTCTTCAAATATATTTCACTATATTTCATCTATCCTACTTCAGGCATCATCATCATCATCATCATCATCATGTTAATAATTATAATAACAATAATACTCCAGCAGGTACAGTTTAATTGACAATCTTTTTTCTTTTTTTTACATGTCAGCATTTTTTATATCAAACCCTAACACTACAAAACATTCCATGCACCTATAAAATATTCCTCTTTTTAAACGAATCATGAACGTTATGGCTCAGATGGTGTGATGCTGGGAACAAGAGGGTTTACGAAACGCAAGCCAGCTAAGCCTCGTGCTTCCTGCTGATGTGTAAAATGTTACCAGTAAACAAACAAACAAACAAACAAACAAACAAACAATTTTAGCTCATCTTCATCACTTTAAAAAATGCTTTAAATGTTCTGTTTCACTTTGACATAGAAATTCACTGGATGGTGGATCTCATGCACAAGCGATACTATTGACCGTCGCATTGACTGTCTTACGTGGCAACAACTTACCATGTCATAGTAGCTAAAGTTTACATAAGAATCGGGGAGTATTTCTGTCACAAATATACACAATTCACTCCTTCACAGCTATCTGGTGTAAGTCTGGGGGAAGTCATGGCCTAATGGTTACAGAGTTCGACTCCTAACCCTAAGGTTGTGGGTTCGAGTCTCGGGCTGGCAATACCACGACTGAGGTGCCCTTGAGCAAGGCACCGAACCCCCTAGATGCTCCCCGGGCATCGCAGCATAAATGTGTGTGTTCACTGCTGTGTGTGTGCACTTTCGATGGGTTAAATGCAGAGAACGAATTCTGAGTATGGGACACCGTCACGTCACTCACTTTCTTTAACTTAATAACAATCGTTCATATTAAGTACTTAGCTTGATTAATCTATCACGTTTAAGTCTATAATAATAATAATAATAATAATCCGCTGACCAGTTTATAAATAAACGGATCCTCGTACTGTATATTCACCTTTTTGTGCCGGTCATAGAGCCACGTAGAGCTCTCACTGTGTGTGACACTCGTTAATAAAACATACAAAAACTATAAAATGTATTTATAGAGCGTTGGCGTCTTTAACAGACGGGTCAGGATTAAATAATGTGTGAAAATCCTCAACAGAATAATCTACAACTCGACACACAGCTCTGCGTGAGTGATAATGTTTTATCATTATCAGAAATTGTACTTGTTCTTTTCTTCCTGCGGCTTTTACCCAGGGCTTTGTTCTGATTGGTCCGTCGTGGACTCCATTATCAAAGGTAGAAGCCATTGGCTGGAGGAGCTGGGAGTTGTGGGTGTGGCTTGTCACTGGGATTCACACTGTTGTCATTAGGAAGTGGGCAGGGCATGGTGGGGCTCAGGACGAAGCTGTTGTCCATCTGAAGGCGCACACACACACACACACACACACGCACGCACGCAAACACGCAAACACACACACAGAGAAAAATGCACAAAATTATTTAGCTGAAGAAAGCTATTGTGTGAAAAGAGCTTTTTTTATCTAGGGAATGGATCAACAACAATGTGTTATATGAAGAGAGAGAGTGAGTTTGTGTGTGTGTGTGTGTGTGTGTGTGTGTGTGTGTGTGTGTGTGTGTGTGTGTGTGTGTGTGTGTGTGTGTGTGTGTGAGATAATGCTGTTAGTAAATTGTAGGTCAGTGGTGCTCATGCTTGGCTGAGCAGGGCAACTCTATTCTCTTAACTGAAAGCTTTGACCCTAAAAAGCCTACACACACACACACACACACACACACACACACACACACACACACACACACACACACACACACACACACACACACAACAAACCAGGACATTGTCTGCTTACTTTGCTTATTGCTTTTTCCATAATGTGTACTAAATAATAACAGACCATTTAAATAGAGAGCACACACACACACACACACACACACACACACACACACACACACACACACACACACACACACACACAACGTGTAGTGAGATACGTGAGACGGTTTTGAGCCTAACGAGGACAGACGTGTCCCGCTGGAGTCCCATAGTGTCCTGCTGCTTTGGAGTTCCTGCCCCTTAAGCCCTGTCCTCACATATATGAATATTTTTGTAAAAGTTGTCAAGCTCATCCACCTCCAGGTTGACAGGTCTAATGTTGCTAGTTTGTTTGCAAAAAAAAAAACAAAAAACAGGCTAATGAAACTCAAAGTGGGTTTAGACCCCAACCCCCACACGGATGTAGTATTCTTGTGGACGCTAGAAAACTCGTGGCACTAGGGGAAATCCTCATGAGCTTGAGCATGTTCTTTACTCATTTTGAATGTTGTGGCATTAAAAAAAAAGGTCTTCATTACTCCTTACCTTTCTGTGGGTGGATTCATGGGATTGTGTCGAATCAAACATTTTATAAACATCCGGCGAGGAGTTCTGATTGGTGTGGGAATAATTTGTGGGTGCTTGTTGTGTGTAAAGCTGCTGATAAGATGATGATGATGATGATGATGATGACGATGATGACAAAGTTGGCATGCCACTTTGAAATTCCCAGAGTGATCTACTGCTGAACTCCACCTCAGACACGGTGGCAGTATTGTAATCCACATGGGTACCAGTGGTCACCAGTGACTGGTGTACGTAGTCGGGTTCTTGCCACTGGGGATTTGGGAAGATCCCGTTTTGAAAGCCAGCACCATTTTTATGTTCGTGTTTATAGAGAAAATGGGACTGCTTATGGCTTTGGCACCAAGGCTGCTGCTGCTGCTGCTGATGTTTAGTTGGTCCTGGAAACTTTACTCTTTCCTGTGAGACTTCTTCCAGAGTTTGTTCAGGGATCCAGTGACCAACCTGAACATCAGCTACTGCATTAACGAGTACTGAACTGCGGTGAGGGAACGTGACCTCGCCGATCTGCGTCTCGGGGATCCAGCCGTGACATTTTTGTTGCGGGGACCGAGTGCTCAAGTGCTGCTGCATCTGCTGTGACAAAAGTAGAACGGGGGACTGTTTGGGGTGATGGAAGGGTAAATATGGACTTGAAACAGTGCTAGGAGAGAATTCAGACATGGAAGGTGGGTTGTATGGATTTGAGGAGCCCTCGATAGGGTCCACAGGCTCTGGGGTGATAAGTGGAACAAGGCTGTTCATGTTGCTTGTACTATTTTCTAGTGAATCATGGACATAGGACAGTATCTCGTTGTTAGTAAGGAGATCGTTGAGGGAAGGTACATATTCTGGCTCCATGTCCACCTGGATCATCCTCTCATCTAGGAGCAGAAGCTCCAGATCCTCGGCATTCAAGCCCAGATTTTCCAGCGCGTTAAACAACTCACTGTTGGAGCAGTTTTCCTCGTGTTCTAGTGACAGAGAATCAAGAGTAACCAGCAGGGGGTCAAAACTAGTCGCCATTTCAGACTTGGGAACTCTTTTTGATTCAGAATTCCAGTTCTCACTTTCCACAGATGTAGGAAAAGTGCTTCGCTCATCCTGTTTGGTAAATAGGCTGCTGCGATACGGTACCTTCGACTCTGAGGCAGGTTGGCATACGTAAACCGACTCATCCTGCCTCATCATCGCACCGAGCAGGGAGCTAGGGTCCGGATCGTCCTTCGACCCTTTGTCTACTTTGGTTTTCTTGGCTTTCCCACTCTTGCCTTTGGCAGCCATGTTATCAGAGAAGCCGGGGATGGGGAAGCTGGTCTGATACAATAAAGCTTCACCAGTTGCAAATGTGAAGGGGAGGTGCATGGAACGTTTCCTTAGATGCTCACCTCCTTCTTCTTCCCTGAACATGATAAACAAAGCAGCAATGGTAAACTTGGAACCGAATTATGACTAAAAACAAAGGGGTTCATTTTGGAAAAATAATCTTCACCTTGTGGTAGCAGTTGATAAAGGTTTATTCAAACATGTATTTTCACCAGAACTCACCCAAGCGGCCTTTGAGTGGCGATGATGTAATCGGGTCTGCCGTTTTTATAAACGAGCCTGGCGTTGGCCTGAACCCATTTCCAACGGTTTTCCTTGGTGAGCAGTCGAAACACAGTCAGGCCGCTTTCCCCGGTCTTAATCACTGCAAAAGCACATTTCATTGCATCTATTTTACTATTTTATTCTTATATGTTGTGATTCTCACACAATACGACCAGAAGTATGTGCTCTGTGTGCTGTAGCGTTACGGTTTCCTTCACTGGAACTACAAGGACGTGTTCTAGCATGACAATGTCCCTGTGCACAAAGATCATTCATTCATTCATTCATTTCCTACCGCTTATCCGAACTTCTCGGGTCACTTATCCGAACTTCTTTGGACCGGGGGAGGAAACCGGAGTACCCGGAGGA